>NW_026901088.1:0-282167 GCF_033783945.1 Neopsephotus bourkii | reverse complement strand
AGTGAAAGCATCCCCAACTGATTTGTGTTTAGTTCCTGAATTTCCATCTTTAAATAAATTGCATGCTGACAAGCTGATTGGTTTTTGTCAAATCAATGGAATTGGGTATAGATTTTCTTTCTGGCTCCAGGATTTGTCAGCAAGGCCTCTTCAAACAGTCCTTTGGAAGCTTGGACCTGAAACAAAAGGGGGAAAAATATTGATTTAACTTTCAGGTATTCTATCATTGTATTTTTACATTGTTGTCAACAATTCCCTTTTGGCTTGTTTTGTTTTGGCACCTTGAGTACATCACCTGCAATCATCAGTGAAGAAAGGAATTGCTTGGGGTTTTTTTGTTCCATTAATAGTATTCTCAGGGAGAAAAGAGGATGCCTAAAAAGATAAAAGGCAAGAGTATTACACAAGTTTATGATAAGGAGAAGTCGGGCAACTGAAATTATCAGAGGAAGGGAAGTCGACCTCTACTAAGGTACCCCAATTGTGTAAAGTATAACAGAAACTAAATTACTCCAAAGTCACGTTCTCCATGGGCACCACAAAAAAATTCAAAACTGTGTAATCAGGTTTAAACTGATTTAGCTTGTTAGTTTTGAATAGTTTCACAGTAGTTTAAAAATGAAAAGACTTTGCATATTAATGTAAAAGGTAAAGTTCTTGCTACTTCCTGTTTTAAAAATGAAATTAGCATCAGCAAAACCAAGTGTTAATTCCTTACAAAATTTTCATTATGACAGGTGGAAATTACTAAAAAATAACTCAAGATGATGTAGCTTTAAAGCCTGTTTGAACAAATCTCTGGGTCTGTTCTTTTTCTTCCCCAAATCGGTATGAGTAGATGAAAACCAACCATGAGTCCATGTTATTTTCCTGAAATACTCATTTTTGGGAGGGAGGCACAGGAAAGAGGCCTAATGAATCTTTCCTGTAGTGTGCATTAAAAAAACAAGTGAGACAGTTTTAAGATCCTGGGCTAATGAATTCAGATATAATTCTTTATGTCATTCCTATCTCTTTTTTCAAAACCTTTGATCATCCTGTGAATATAAGCCAATGACAAAACAAATCACTGGGAAGATTAATGGTGTCAAATTTATCAATGCGGGGAATTATTTTTCATTCCCTGCTTAGGAACTATCTGTCATTAAAAAGATTTGGAACCCAGAAGCAGTAACCTAGGAATTATTTTCTACTTATTAATAAAGGAATTAAAGCTTATAGTTCTAATATGAGCCAGTGGGGAGCTTTTCCCCATGTTCTAGTAAATTTTGATTTGGAGAAAACTCCAGGAACAAACTTGCCAACAAAGTTTTCAAGCTGACAAGCATGTATTCTTTATTGCGGCGCTGGGAGACACAGGGTAGAGCTCCTCCTAATGTGTGTCCCCTATTGCTACACAAGCCACCCTTATATAGTCCCTGGGCATACATACATATTCATGAGGCTACACATGGATTGCCACATTTTCCAGAAAGTTCCACGCATGCATACAAAATTGTAGTGGTGGTCTCTGAGGGTCATTTACTTCTTCCAACAATCTTCATCACTTCTGGCAGCCTTTGAAGCACACCCAGTAGATGCTCTTAACAGCTTAATTGGTTCGTTAGCACCAGAGACATAATAATCCTCCTATCCTCCTGCTTATCAGTTAGTTTAAGGATTTATCTTGTACAAGAATTCTTACTGTGTTCTCTAGCTGCACTCTATTTTTTTTTAATATAACATGCACCTCAGTAGTTTTCTGTCGGAGACTCCATGTCATCGCGATGCGGAGGGAACACAGCACAACCAATATGATTGATAAAGTGATCCGTTTATTCTGCTTAAGCCTGGGGTATATATAGATCTAGGCTGCTATTCACACATATTCTTGGGAAACTTCTGTGGTTTTATTATTTACAGGCACATCCCGTTTTCTTAACCTCCTTATTCCTCCCTTCAAGATACTCGTTAACTACAAGGTCAGTTTACCCCCCTGCACAGCTGGTGTTTTTTACGGAGCTGGATTTCTCACTGACTCTTACAAAACTGGTCCCTGGCCAAGTTCAGCCATGGGAACATAACCCTTGCCTGACAACCACGCTTCCACAATTCCCCCTTTTTCTTTTTCAAGCATATTTTTTGCAATTTTCATAAGGCTTTGCTGAATACATTGAATAATAGAAGGCAAACAAATCAAGATAAGAAAAAGCAAGATACATACAGGTAAAAAATGACTTAAAATACCGCTTAGCCAGGATCCTACTTCCAGTGACTTTAACCAAGAGGTGAGGTCCCAAGAGTCACCTTCTTTTAATTTGTGCAAGTTGTCTTTGAGTTGTTGCAGCTCCTTGTGTATAGAGCTACTATGGTCTGAGAGATTCATGCAACACGTATGGCTCTCTGGTAACAGGGGAGGCCATCCTTCACATCAAGGTCTGGCATGGCATGTGTCCCCACCGCTCCACGCCTGCTGGGTTGCAGCCAGCAGTGGAGCTAAAGGTTCTTCTTGGTGGCAAAACAGAGGCCAACTCAGTCTTGCCCTTGATTGTGGTAGCAGGCATTTGGTCAGCCTCAGTCCTTGCACCTTGTTGTCAATGCAGTTTCACCTGCTTCATCCAATAACAAGTTGTTATTATGGCAAGGCACACACACAGATTTACATTAGCAGAGTAACTATTACAGGGTGCAGCAGCATGTTGAAGATGCTGATGCCAGCAAGGGACTAGCCAAAGAAATTTCTTACCAGTGGAATTCTCCCACCCTCTTAATTTGTTCCATTACCTGCTTTATAACACTACCATTGTATTAGAATATTTCTATCTTTTGCTTTAGCATTTTCTAGCAGCTACTACAAATTTGCATACTCTAACATCTCTTTTACAAGTGACAAATCCATATAATACAAGGTGTAGTTTCTTATCAGCAACTGGCTAGTAAATACAGGTGGTTTCATACACAAAATCAAAGCCTCTAACAATAGCTACTTTACAAACACACATATTCAAGCTGTTACTTTTCAGTTGCCCCCAAATGATGTTTAGCAATCATTGGTTTTTCTCTTCCTCTATCTCATTCTCTTGGGGTATTCACATTCAGCTCCTGCAGCTGAGGCATCAGGTTCCTCCATTTGTCTGTCCAGCTCATGGCAAGGCTTGACAAACTTTGCAGGCAGTCGCCATGGACCTGTAGGCAGGAGGACACAAATATACCCCCTCCTCCAGGTTATCAGTTCTTGAGAAGTAGATAGGTTCTGTATCTGCCACCCTGATGCTGCTTAGGTGACGGCTCGTAAGGCTTGTGGTTGCACTACCCCTCTCGCTTTTTCAGTTAGCAGTTCTTGTTTCAACCAATCTATCTGTTCCTCCAAGTCTTGGATTCATCCCCAGGTTACTTTAAACATATTAAGCTTGGGTTTTGTTTTGTTTTGTTTTCTCTCCTCGGCTCTGGTGTCCATCCTGGTCCTTCCACCGGTGGAGCACCGGGAGCCGAATCGGAGGGCAGCTGTTTTTGAACATGGGGACTAAACTCTTATCAAATAACCTTTTTTTTTTTTTTTTTTTTTAAGTTGCTCACCCTGCTTTGCACGGCTACGAACACCTGCCTGTTCAGCAGCAGGTACAGCTGCCTGCCTGCTTCAGCAGCAACCATAAATATCTGCCGGCAACCGCACTTTTGCATTAACCCTTTCTTGTCTGAAATGGTAAACTACTATCTATTAGAAACTTTTAAATGAACCCAACAACAAAAAGTACACAGAACACTGTCTGCCCTTAACACACACACACACACACACACACACACATATGGGATCCCACAAGGACACTCCACACAACTACAATATTTGGAGCACAAAATCCAGGCAATCATTATTTTCACTACACAATCCCACGTACAGCACCTGGCACAAGGACCCTGTGGAGACTAACAAGAAAACCAGCTCCAAGAAGCATCATCGCAGTGTGAGGTGGCAGGCCCAACCTTAGCAGGCGTCCCTGCAGAGGCTCTGCCTCCCTCACATCGCATGAGGCTTGGGCTTTTATACTGACTGAAATGCACACTCATTCCAACACAGGTGGCCAGCCTCTGTTGGAAGAAGTGGCCAGCAGTATTTATAAAGGTCTCCAAATGTCGATAGAAACCTGGACATACTTATTTTTACCAGCTTCTAGTACATGAGTATCACAGAGAGAATGTATTGAGTTGTATATGGGGTCATAAGTCCACAGTCCATCACAGACCTTTCCACTGCAGGTCTTGATGCAGAACTTTTACTTTAACGTAAAAAACGTTGCTGCCTTCCCCTTAAGAAGGACTGAAAACATCCATAAAACGGATGTCCTAAGATCAAATTTCAATTCATTCAATCACTGACAAGGGGGGGGTGGCAGGCTGCTGAACTAATTTTCTTTACAGGACACTGTTTCTTTTTACAATGTCCCGTCCTTCCACAATTATAACATCTCATACCTTTAGTCCCCCCGTGATCGCTCTAACCTTATTGTAAAAGGGGTTTAACAGCAGCAGCAAAGGCAGTAGCCTTGTATCCAGCCTTTTCCTCTGCTGTGCTCACTTTAAATCACATCTGAAGGTGGGGAGTAAGCAACAATTGAGCTATCATACGGATATCATATGGTGCTAAGATATATGCAGAAAAAATATGTGCAGTAATTGCCCGAGTATACAATGATTTTAACCCGTAGGATGTTACCGGTTGACGCGCCTCCTTTACTGCCTTTAAATCCAATGCCTCCCACTTCTTTCCCCCCTGTGGAGTGTTAAACACCGGGAATGCTGAAGGACCCATAGCAGAAAATTCCCCCATAACAGTTGCATCTTTGATCATCCCATCACAACATTTAGCGGGGTTATTACCATAATCCCCTACCCCATGCCCAACACCCCCCTCCCACTCCCCTTTCTTTACTACTGGATTGTAGGAGGGTGGGGCAGAGGGTTCAGAGGTTTCTTTTGCCTCCAATACTTTAATTTCTTCAGCAGCTGTCGAAGTTGACTGTCACTGAGGCTGGTTCGCATCTGCCGATGAGCCGAACTGTCTGAACCGTCTGAGTCGGAATCAGGAACGGAAGGGTACAAGTCCCGTTCTGCCGGAGACTCTGGGTCTGGTTCCAATTCCAATTCGGGGTTTTCTTCCTCTAGGTCAAAGGTGACCACGTTTGCACTTTCTACTTGTACTTTCGGACGCAAGCACTGTTTCACTTTATCTTCCCCCTTATGCCGAGGAGGCTTATGCGGTGCATAATTGAGAAGGGCGGTGAACTTTTTCCCTAAGTCTATTTCTTTCCCTATACCTCGCTTCTCTAAGAAGCATTTAAATAAATCATAGGCTACCTGTCTTTCCACATCCATTTTTATATTCCTCACAATTACACTGCTTCTTATATTCTTACACAGCTTGCTATTCTTCGCAAATCACACAGCTTTACAGAGCTCTTTGCAGCACTTTTTATATTTACACTTGCAGCGCTTTTATATTTACACAGTTTTACTGAGCTCTTTACATCCTTACAGCGCTTTTTTATATTTACACAGTTTTACAGAGCTCTTTGTTTGTCTAAATATTTATGCAAAGAGTTGCTACCCCAATGAGTTTTATTATGTTCTTCCTGAACTAACTTCCAGAGATGGTAATAGGGAATTACAATTCGCCCATCAGGTATTTGAGCCCACCCTTTTTATTTTCCTTTCCTTTTAGATCTTCAGTTAATATTTTATCCTCTTTTGAATACCTAGGTTTAGATTTTTCAATTGTTAGTTTGCCATCAGGGATTAAGGACATGATTTGAAATTGTTCAGCTGCTCATTTGGCTTCAAAATCGGACAAATTATTTCCAATTTCCTGATCAGTCACCTTGTTGATGTGCTTTACAGTACATAATAGCTATTTCTTCAGGTAGCTGAACAGCTTCCAGTAACTGTAGAATTTCTGTAGCATGTTTAATCTGTTTCCCTTGTGTGTTCAAACATTCTTGTTCTTTCCAGGTAGCACCATGTGCATGGACTACACCAAATATGTATTTAGAATCAGTCCAAATATTTGTCCTTTTATCTTTAGCCAATTCCAGGGCTATCGTTAACACTATTATTTCTGCCTTCTGGGCAGAGGTGTTTGCAGGTAAAGGTTTAGCTTCTATTACCTGTGAAATAGCGGTAATGGCATATCCTGCCTTTTGTTCACCATTATTCATGAAGCTGATACCATCAGTAAACCAAGAATCAGCATCTTCCAGAAGTTTTTCTTTCAAGTCCGGTCAGCTAGAATATACAGTCTCTATGGTGGTCAGTCAGTCGTGTGTTAGTGGTTCTGTCAATCATTCCTGCAAAAAGGATACTGGATTCACAACGTTAGTGACCACAATTTCTATATCATCTTGTTCCACAAGGGTGGACTGGTATTTTAAGAAACGTGAAGGAGATAACCAGTGGGATCCTTTCTGCTGCAGGACTGTTGATACCACATGGGACACTATTACAGTAATCTTTTGTCCGAAGGTGAATTTGCGAGCCTCTTCAATATTCATGACGACTGCTGCCACAGCCCTTAGTAATAAGGGCCATCCTTTGCTCCCTTCATCCAGCTGTTTTGAAAAATATGCCACTGCTCTTCTGTAGGGTTCTAGTTTCTCAGCAAGGACACCCAAAGCTATTCCTTGATCTTCATAGGAATATAGCCAAAATGATTTAGTCACATCTGAAAGTAACAGACCTGCAGCTCTCATTAGCTCTTTTTTTAAATTTCTAAAACCCCCCTCTGCTGTATCAGTCCATTTTAAAGACGGAGGGTTTCCTTTCAACAGTTCATATAGTGGTCTTACCAGAACACCATAATCATGGATCCAAAGTCTGCACCATCCAGTCATTCCCAGGAACGTCTGGAGCTCCTTCATGGTCAACAATCGTGGAGTCTGACAGATGGCTTCTTTTCTAGCAGCTCCAAGTTCTCTCTGTCCTCCTATTTCATATCCTAGGTAGGAAACTCAGGTTTGGATTAGTTGGGCCTTCTGTTTGGATATCCGATAACCATTCAGTCCCAGAAAATTTAATAATTCCACCATCCACTGGATACATTCTTTCTTTCTGTAGCAATTAATAGGTCATACACATATTGTAACAGAGTCCCGTCCGAGTAGGTGGCTTCCATGATTCTAGTTCCACTGCTAACTGATTTCCAAAAATTGCTGGACTGTTTTTAAACCCTTTAGGTAATACTGTCCAAGCTGAGTTTCCCTTCCTGTATCAGGATTTTCGCATTCAAAACGAAATAACTTTGTCTTTCTTTGGCCAATGGTAATCAAAAACCCTTTCTGTTTATTATTCAATTTAGTCAATAAGTCATATGAATTAGCTACTACTGGATGAATATCCTCTGCAATTTTGTTGATTGCTCTGAGATCGTGAACCAATCTGGAACTTTTACCATCATATTTCTTTACTGTCCAGATAGGAGTATTATATTCCAATTCACATTCAATTAATAATCTATATTTTAAAATTTATCAATGATTTTTTTATTCCCTTTGATCTTCTAATTTTAAGGGATATTGTCTTATTCTAATTGGGCAAGCCCCCCCCTTTTTATTTCCACTTTAACAGGCAAAGCATTTTTCACCTTACCTGGAACTTCAGATGCCCATACTCCCAGATATACCTGAGAAAGGTTTTCTTCTATTTCAGGGAGGTCCTCCTGTTTGCTTTTCTGCTGAATTAAAGGTAAACTCAAAACTGCAATTAATTGATTGTTTTTAACTCTAAATTCCATTTTGCCTTCTTTAAATGTTGCCTCTCACCCTACTAAATGCTTTAGAGAATCTGGCATGCATAAAAATCTATGCATTCCTATTACTTTTCCCAATTTGTACTTTAAGGGTTTCAGAAAGAATGCCTTTTTTTTTTTTTTCCTCTCTTTTCCTTGGCTGCCTGTAGCTCCCACATCTGTAACAAATTCTTTCCTCTCTGATTTAACACCAAATAAGTTGCTCCTGTATCCACTAAAAATTCCAATTTATTTCCTCTAGTCCCTAGATTTAATTTAACCAGTGGATCTGCTAAGGTAGATTCTCCAGGTCCCTGTCAGTCTAGTTCCAGTTCAGTCACCGAAGCCACACCATGGCACTCTCCCCTCTCAGGGTAGTCTCACTTCCAACCTCCAAACTCCCCATAGCACGCACACCGATCCAGTTCCACAGAGGAAGAGCCCACTCCCCCACCTCTGCCCCTGCGCAGCTCCCCTCCTTTCCCCCTTAGTTTTCCTTTTCTTTTTTTTTTTTATCACAGCTGCTCACCTAGCTCTGCAGGGGCTGCAGATGCCTGCCTCTGCAACAGCACTTCTGTTTTAACCCCTTCTTAACTCTGAATGTGAATGTGCTGCTTGTTGCCAGTGACAGAAATCTCTTCCTCCTTATCAGTGTCAGATAGGACAGATGCAGAGGGTGCTCCTCTCGGAGGTACTTGTGATACATAATTTTCCACCCTATCTTCCTGATTACTGTTTTTTTAACTTTAAACGTCTTTCCCCAATATCACAGGCTGAAAAACATCTCTCCATCTTAACTTTCAGTTTTTCCCTGTCCTTTTCCAAAGCCAAAATTAAGGGATCTTGCAGAGCTATATTAATTTTGCATTCAGTCTGTCACTCCTCGTGATTTCTTAAAGTAAAAAACATATCTGCATACATTACTTCATCCCATTTTCCTTGCCCCCTCAAAACAACTTTAATTGTAGCAATGTATTATAGTTCAGAGTTCCATTTTTAGACCATTTTTCCTGATCTTCCAAAGTATACAAAGGCCACCACTGGTTACAATATTTTACCAATGTTTTCTTATTTACCAAGCCCCCAGGAGACCCTCCAAGTTTTTTCCAGTGTGCCAAAATGCACCCCAAAGGACTCTTTTTCAAGATCTCTTCACTCTGCTGATTTTCCATTATCAATCTCACATTCACATACACACACACAGACGGGATCCCCCAGACACACTCCACACAGTTGCAACACTTGAAACAGAGATTAAAATTCAACCAAACAAAAAACAGTTAATAACACATTTCTAACATCCTGTCACCTGTGCCAAAATCACAAGACCAAAATCATTACTGTAACAAGCCACAAAATAAGACAAATACCAGAAGAATCAAAAGCAATACTTCCTAACCTTTTATGGCTCAGACCATATTGTAACATTAATACAGGGGTTTCCTTGAACCCCTTATAGTTGACCAGCCTGTCAGTGTCCCAAGGACGAGACCTTGTGTCCGATTAGCCTGTCTGCATCCCACTGTGGGAACCATACTGGACAGCCCACTGTATCGGAGGGTGATTCTACTAACCTATTCAGGGACCCACGCTGACCGCATCACTGAATCAAATCACTTATGGGCTGTTGATAGCACACTGGACCCAAAACCATTTCCACAAGACACCCCCTGCGTCTTACAGGACCCAAACCACAAGATGCCCCCTGCTTAGTTATAAGTCTGTCACTGATACCAAAATCACAAGACGAAACCCCTTAATGTAACAAGCCACAAAATAAATCAAATACCAACAAGATCCAAAACCATTCCCACAAGACACCCCCTGCATCTCGCAGGACCCAAACCACAAGAAGCCCCCTGCTTCTTGGGGGTGTATACCAGTAAAATCCAAAACCATTTCTGCAAGACGCCCACTGCATCTTGAAGGACCCAAACCACAAGAAGCCCCCGGCTTCTTGTGGATGTATACCAAACGGACGCCAGCAGCCGGGTATATGCCTTTACATATGAGATTTCCTATATTGATTTACAGAAGGCTTCCAAACCTTGCGTACGCTTACCAAACCAACCCAATTACCATTTTAGTCTTTATGCAAGATGCCCCCTGCACCTTACAAACTATACAAAAGGAAAGAATACCTTTTATGAAGATGGTCCTTGTCTGCTCCCACAGCGATCCAAATGAGTCAAGGGGTCCCTCAAGGTATTCTTTATTGCGCTGCTGGGAGACACAGGGGATAGCTCCTCCTAACATGTGTCCCCGTATTGCTACACAAGCCATCCTTATATAGCCACTGGGCATACATACATAGAATTATAGAATAGTTAGGGTTGGAAAGGACCTTAAGATCATCAGGTTCCAACCCCCCTGCCATGTCAGGGACACCTCGCTCTAAACCATATCACCCAAGGCCTCGTCCAACCTGGCCTTGAACACTGCCATGGATGCATGAGGCTACATATGGATTACATAATTTTCCAGAAAGTTCCTCGCATGCGTCCGGAATTGTGGTGGTAGACTCTGAGGGTCGTTTACTTCTTCCAACAAATTTCATCACTTCTGGCAGGCTTTGAAGCACACACAGTAGGTGGTCGTACCACCTTAATTGGTTCCTTAGCACCAGAGACATAATAATCCTCCTGTCCTCCTGGACACCTGCAATTCCCAGATACTCCTTATCCCTGTGTCCTGTACTTCTAGACTGTTTTTCTTAAAACTATGTCAGCTAAAACGATTTATCTTGTACAAGAATTCTCAGTATGTTCTCTAGCTGCACTCTATTTTTTATTTCTATGTAAAATGCACCTTAGTAGTTTTCCATTGCTACTGTTTCAAAGCCATCAAACTTAACACTACTTAAAACTAATTCTAAAGGTTTATATATTCCATTTTGTGATTTTGTGCCCCCTGTCTCACTTTTTTTCTTTAACTCTTAGTTTCTGTCAGGTTTACTTGTCCCATTCTTGGTTTCATCAGCTGCATTTCCACTGTGTAGACTTTCAGAGGAACACTAAGTGCTGCAGATAAAATTATGAAGGTGTAAAAGCTCCTGCCCAGAAGCTAAATCAAAATCACACATCAACATAGGTCAGGCTCAGTCTCTGGCAGGATGGTAGGATCATTGCTTTTAATGTAAGTTACTAATTAAAAATGAGTACCAGATTACGGGAAGTCTGGATTGAAGTGTACTTCACTAAAACAGTGCGCTACCTCCTTGAACTGGCTGCATCAGAGTATGCTTTTCATTAAGCTTTAATTAACTTGAATATTGCTCAGCAATTATCAAATACTCTCTGAAACGAGCAGGTGAAATAGGAACTCCTGTAAACAAGATAGCAAAGTTTCATTGAGGGACAAATTCAATAAAGCAAAAGCACATGACCGTAGCCAGAGGTGCACTGATTAGCATTTGTTACAGGTTGATATACTTTTAATACTGCATTAGCCATATACATATTCATAATTCCTGCATATAGGCAGGGAATATTATAACTAGCTCCAGGAACTTATAAGTCCCCTTTTGGTATCAGGTGATTGTGGGCAGGGGTCTTGAGGATGAAGTAAGCAGTCTTCCTCTTGTGAGTAGAATCATAGAACCATAGAATAGTTAGGGTTGGAAAGGACCTTAAGATCATCAAGTTCCAACCCCCCTGCCATGGGCAGGGACACCTTGCACTAAACCATATCACCCAAGGCCTCGTTCAACCTGGCCTTGAACACCGCCAGGAATGGAGCATTCACAACCTCCCTGGGCAACCTATTCCAGTGCCTCACCACCCTAACAGGAAAGAATTTCCTCCTTATATCCAATCTAAACGTCCCCTGTTTAAGTTTTAACCCATTACCCCTTGTCCTATCACTACAGTCCCTAATGAAAAGTCCATCCCCAGCATCCCTATAGGCCCCCTTCAGGTACTGGGAGGCTGCTATGAGGTCTCCACACAGCCTTCTCTTCTCCAGGTTGAACAGCCCCAACGTCCTCAGCCGATCTTCATATGGGAGGTGCTCCAGTCCCGTGATCATTCTCGTGGCCCTCCTCTGGACTTGTTCCAACAGTTCCATGTCCTTTTTATGTTGAGGACACCAGAACTGTACACAATACTCCAAGTGAGGTCTCACGAGAGCAGAATAAAGGGGCAGGATCACCTCCTTTGACCTGCTGGTCACGCTCCTTTTGATGCAGCCCAGGATACGGTTGGCTTTCTGGGCTGCAAGTGCACACTGCTGGCTCATGTTCATTTTCTCATTGACTAGCACCCCCAAGTCCTTCTCTGCAGGGCTGCTCTGAATCTCTTCTCTGCCCAGCCTGTAGCTGTCCCTGGGATTGCTCCAACCCAATTGTAGGACCTTGCATTTGGCATGGCTAAACTTCGTGAGGTTGGCATCAGCCCACCTCACAAGCGTGTCATGGTCCCTCTGGATGGCATTCCTTCCCTCTAGCGTATCAACCAAACCGTACAGTTTGGTGTCATCGACAAACTTGCTGAGGGAGCACTCAATCCCACTGTCCATGTCACCGACAAAGATGTTAAACAAGACCGGTCCCAACACCAATCCCTGAGGGACACCACTCATTACTGGTCTCCAGCTGGACATTGAGCCATTGACAACAACTCTTTGTGTGCGGCCATCCAGTCAGTTCTTTATCCACCGATTGGTGCATTCATCAAATTGATGTCTCTCCAATTTAGAGAAAAGAATGTCGTGTGGGACAGTGTCGAACGCTTTACACAAATCCAGGTAGATGACATCAACTGCTCTACCACTGTCCATCAGTTCTGTGGCCCCATCATAGAAGGCCACCAAAATGGTCAGGCAGGATTTCCCCTTAGTGAAGCCATGCTGGCTGTCACCAAGCACCTTGTTGACTTTCATGTGCCTTAGCATGCCTTCCAGGAGAATCTGCTCAAAGATTTTGCCAGGCACAGAGGTGAGACTGACTGGTCTGTAATTCCCCGAGTCATCCATTTTCCCCTTCTTGAAAATGGGGGTTATATTTCCCTTTTTCCAGTCATCAGGAACTTCACCTGACTGCCATGATTTTTCATATATGATGGCCAGCGGCTTAGCAACTTCATTTGCCAGCTCCTTGAGGACCCGCGGATGGATTTCATCAGGACCCATGGACTTGTGCACATTCAGATTTTTAAGATGGTCTCGAACCAGTTCCTCTCCTACGGTGGGCCTAAGGTCTTCATTCTCACAGTCCCTGCGTCTGCCTTCCAAGACCTGGGTGGTGCGGTCAGAGCCTTTGCCAGTGAAGACCGAGGCAAATAAGTCGTTCAGAACCTCAGCCTTCTCCAAATCCTGTGTAGCTAGTTCACCCGAGAGCTTCCTGAGGGGGCCTACATTCTCCCTAGTCTGTTTTTTATTTGCTATGTCCCTGTAGAATCCCTTCCTGTTATCCTTAATATCCCTAGCCATGTTTAGTTCTAACTGGGCCTTAGCTTTCCTAACCTAGTCCCTAGCTTCCTGGACAACATCCCTGTACTCTTCCCAGGCCACCTGTCCTTGCTTCCACTTTCTATAGGACTCTTTTTTCATTTGAATTTTCCTCAGCAGCTCCTTATCTACCCAAGGTCTCCTGGCCCTCCTGCTGCACTTCCTTCTAGTTGGGATGCAACACTCCTGAGCTTGTAGCAGGTGATCCTTGAAGATCAACCAAGAGTCTTGGGCCCCTCTGCCCTATAGGGCTATATCCCATGGAACCTTACTAAGCAAGTTCCTGAAGAGGCCAAAGTCTGCTCTCTTGAAGTCTAGGGCAGTGAACTTGCTGCACGCTCTTCTAACTGTCCTGAGGATCTCAAATTCAACCATCTCGTGGTCGCTGCATTCAAGGGTGCCCTGGAGTGCCACATTTCCAACGAGCCCTTCCCTGTTGGTTAGCATGAGGTCAAGCATGGCACTTCTCCTTGTCGGTTCCTCTATTACTTGCAGAAGGAAGTTGTCTTCCACACAATCGAGGAACCTCCTGGATTGCTTGTGCCGGGCCGTACCGTCATTCCAACAGATGTCAGGGTGCTTGAAGTCACCCATGAGAACGAGGGCCTGTGAGCATGAGGCTTTTCCTACCTGCCTATAGAGTGCTTCATCCGCAGGCTCTCCTTGATCAGGCAGTCTGTAACAGATCCCCACACTAATGTCTCCCATTGCTGTTTTCCCTTTAACCCTGACCCACAAACTCTCTGTTAACTGCTCTTCAAGTAGGGGTCTTCAAGATGAAGTAAGCAGTCTTCCTCGCGGTGTACTTTTCAACTTTGGCACAGTTGGACACCCCAGTAATCACAGAACTAGCTGAAACTAGCTATATCTGTAATTCTTCTGATAACTAGCAAAGGTTTAGAACAGTGTGACCTTCCTGCAAAATTTATTGCAGGATGGGCAGACAAGGAATATCCCAAGCTAGCAGATGTTTGGGAGGCTCTGTATCTAACTGATAAGTAGAAGGATGGTGTGAAATAACTCATTCATGTTTACTGGGACCACTAAATCCTGTTATCTCACCACAGACTTACAACACAAACACTGTTCTTTAAAGCTAAAGGAACTTTAGAAGACTGGTGTGAAACAATTTACCCATGTTTAGTGGGGCCACTAAATTCCACAGACTTACAACACAAACATTGTTCTATTTCTTCAACCTAAATTAAGCTTTAAAAGTACTTTAACTCTGTTTTCCAGGCACTAGCTTTTCTTATATCAACATCCCCCCCCCCCTTTTCTTTTACCTTTATAAATTCTTTTGCTATGTGATTCTGTGTTGCTCAAGAGTTCTGGCCATTTTCAACTTGTTGTCTAATCTTGTGTCTTTAGTGAGCTTTGTTTCTGTTATTGTGAACTCACACAGTTATATCCACATAGCCACATCTTATGATTTGTGAAAGCCAATACATTTATGTGTTTATCACAAGCAGAAATGGTTCTGGTTCAGAACCACCCTCCGTGTTTAGGCTGGAGCTGCTTCAACTGCAGATGGAAATCTGTAGCATGGCTGCACCAGGCGTATTTTATTCATCACATGCACTGTAAATGCATTACAGCAGATTAGCTGCATTTCTTCCTTTAGATGTACACTGCTATGTCCAGTTTACAAGCCATTTCTATCTTACCGGCCTGTGTAATCTTCCAGAGCCCGGCTCAGCTTCCTCCTTCAGCGGCTATTTCTGTAATGGATCGGACGAGCGAGAGCGCCGCGATTAATTTTAATGCTTCCACGGAGGAATCCCTCCCGCCTCCTCTTTCTATACGAGTTCCTCGAGGAAAGACCCAGAACACGAGGAGAGGGAAGGCGTAGCCGCGGTACTGGTGAGAGCGGGCAGGGGGAGCCGCCGAGAGAAAGGGGCTAGCCGCCGGCGGGTTGCAATTAGGGAAGGTGGCGAGGACGACCCCGAGGTGGGCAGAGGGGCGGGTGGGGAGCGCGACGCGATGTGGGAGGAAGAAGGGACGTATTTCGCTGCCTGACCCCGGCACGTCAGCAGCGGCAGCCGCTGGAGCAGGCCGCGACGGAGACAATACCGAGATGATCCCACTGCCCCCGGGTCCATGCGAGAGGAAGAGCCTGCGGCCTGGGCGCTAGACCCCCTCACCACCGCACGCCGTGGCCCGAGAGGAGGAGCTGCTCCCGCCGGCTCCCTCATGGATAAAGAGGGCTCGCTGCGCACCTCGGTGCCCACGCCGCCCAGCCCCGGCTCTACCTGCCGCGCAACTTCAGCTGCAGCGCCTGTCTCTATGGCAGCCTGGTCGAGCAGCACAGGGCCGCCTGCAGCCCCGACGGCGATACCGCGCCCCCGCTAGTGGGGCGGGAAGCAGCGGCCGAGAAGCCGCAGCCGCCCCGCGTCCGGGAGCCCTCGCTGCCGGGAGCCCTCGCTGCCCACCGTGCCGCCCAGCCCCACGCAGCGCCGCCGGGCCATGTCGCTGCCCACGCCCGGCGACCGCAGCCTGCATCCGGCGTTGCAGCAGAGCCCGTCCCGCTGCAAGATAGTGCAGTTCGCCGACTCCCTTGGCCTGGAGCTTACCTCCGTGCGCCAGTTCTGCAAGGCCGACCTGCTGCAAGTGCCGCTGCCCACCCCGACGCCGCAGTCGTGCACCGCAGACCTCTTCAAGACCCGGGAAGCCGCCGGCCCTGGGCGACCTGGAGCCGATGCCGTTCGGGCCACCGCCGCTGCTGGAGCCACTCTTCCCGTCACAGCCCGGCGCCAGCCCCGGCTTCATGGAGTGGATGCAACGGCACAGAATGAGGCTGTAGTGGGTGCGGGCAGAGTCTGTGGGGCTGCGCGGCGCCGTGCACGTCCTCAACCTGGCCTACGAGAAGGCCGTGTCGGTGCGATACACGCTCAACAGCTGGGCCAGCTGCGCCGAGGTACCCGCTGCCTACCAGGTGCCCGGCCCGGCGGACAGCATGGGTATAAGGAAAGCAAGTGACTGGAAAACATAGGGTTAAAATACTTTTAGCTTAATTTAGGTCTAAGATAGAGAACAACGTTTGTGTTGCAAGTCTGTGGTGTGAAAACAGAATTTAGTAGCCCTACTAACATGAGTGAATTATCTCTTCCAATCCTTCTACTTACCAGTTAGTTTGGAGACAGTGCCTCCTGAACATCTGCTAGCTTAGGATACTCCTTGTCTGCCCATCCTGTTCTGCTTGCAATAAATTTTGTACGAAGGTCATACTGTTCTAAAATTTTGTCAGCTATCATAAAGTTATAGATATGTCTGGTTTCAGCTAGTTTTGTGATTACTGAGGCATCCAACTGTGCCAAAGGCAAAAAGTACATCATGAGGAAGACTGCTTACTTCATCTTGAAGACTACTGCCCATGTGAGGAAGACTGCTTACTTCATCTTGAAGACCCCTACCCACGACCACCGGAAGGCAGTGCGCAAGTGCCAAAAGGAGATTTATGATGAGTTTCTAGAACTAGTCGTAATAGCCCCACTGCTCTCTGGGGAACCTAATGAATATGCATGTTTGTGTGTAATAAATATCTGCTTGCTTAACCCCTCGGTGTGCAAGTTAGGAGGAGTGATCCCCCTTGCACCTGGTGCCATAATAAACATACCTGCTTTATAAATTCCTTAAGTTGTAGAGTCTGATTCCATGCTTCAGCATCACCAACCGCTTCACCGTTCTCCTGCCCTTGGGTGTTGCCGTTGCTGCCGAGGCCACGCTGGTGATGCACTACTAAATTCTGTTATCACATCACAGACTTACAACACATTGTTCTCTATCTTAGACCTAAGTTAAGCTAAAAGTATTTTAACCCTATGTTTTCCAGGCACTTGCTTTCCCTATATCACTGGAGTTTGCCGTCCACTACCGCATCGCTGGTGCCAAATGCTGGGACAATAAGGAGGGCAAGAACACCCCCCCCCCCAGCTGCGGGGCTGGCAGCACAGCCTGCCTGCCACCATTCCTCCGCAGGTCCCTGACAGCTCCGCCTGGATCCACTTCATCTGAGGCGTGGAGGGAGTGTGCAGCCCTGGGGGGCTGGCAGCCTGGTCCCGCCCCAATGGAGGGAGGAGGCCCAGTGGGTTCATCTCATGGGAGAGCTCGATGCTCCTCAGGCCTCCCTGTGCACTGCAGCTCTCTCGAGAGAAGGGAGTGAGGGCGGAGAGGGCCACAGGGCATTGGTAGAATCCCCTGGTCAGGAACAGGATCAACAGGTGCAGACACAGGCTCCCGGTGCCGGTGGTCAGCACCAGCTGAGGCCGTTTCAGCAGGCTTAGGTTCTGGTAAGGTGCGTGAAGGGCAGTGTTGGAGATGATCCCCCAGCCGCCATCCTTCTCTAATCCTGTTTAGGCAAAGCCTGTCTCTGGTGAGGGGCTGGATCCATGTTCAGAGACTCACTGGCTGGTGCTAATTGCCCTGCGGGATTAAGGGCCTGATAGGGCAGGGTTAAGGGTTAGATTGCAGTTTTGAACCCAGAAAGACAAGAGCACAGATGCCCCCAGGTGTAGCTGTGTTACATCATGCTGTAAAAATTATTAATGGGTTTAAGCAATTATATTTTTATTTTATTTTTTAATTTTGAACCCTGTTTCATGTGTTTAGACATACTTTTTCATATGTTTAGACATACTCACAAAGAGTTATAAAGCAGGTATGTTTATTGCAGTGCTGGGTGCGAGGGGGATCGTTCCTCCTAACTCGCACACCAAGAGTTCAACAAGTTAGATATTTATTGCACACAAACATATATTTATCAGATTTCACAAGCATATGAGGAGATTATTATAATTAGTTCTAAGAACTCATTAATATTATTCCCTTCCCCTTTACGCCTGCACATTGCCATCTTGTGGTCTTGGGCTGGGGTCTTCTGGATGAAGTAAGAGGTCTTCCTTGCTATGAACTTTTCACCCTTGGCACAGTTTCCCCAGCTGGCAACCTTAAGTGTTTTAGAGACTAGTTGAAACGGGTTTCTGTCAGACATTCATCTTCTTGAGGGAAAAGGGTCCCTGATTTTAAACAATGTGTTTCAGTTACCTATTCTATTCTGAATTATAGTTTAACCACAAGACTAGTAAGAACAAGAACATATCTATTCCCTATATTAATACAATCAATACATAGTTTGAAGAAAATTCAACTTTTTCCTTAGTCCGTTACTATTCCACACATCAAGTCCCTCCTTTTCTGTAACCTTTGCAACTTCCTTTGCTGTATTGTTTTGTTTTTCTCTTGAGTCTTGGCAGAATATTTGCCACTTTCCACCTGCTTTTGTATCTTATGTCTTTTCCAATTCTCATAATCAGTTACTTTCTTTTTACAAGACTAAAGGAACATTGTATCATGACACAGGTCATCATCATCATCATCATGGCTTGACTTCGCGAACGAAGATTTGGGAAGGGCTTTTACCCACGCTTACTACAAGCGCGCTGATGACTAAGAAGGCCAATGTGGGATAGGCAAATCCGGCTACAAAAAGCACAGCAGAAGGTCTCCTTGGGTGGAACAGGTGGGACACGATTCTTCCTGCGTTGTCTTTTCTCCTCGAGACTAGTTCTTCGTGAACTCTCAAAGGAGTCAGCGGCATTATGTATGGTGTGCCTCCAAGTCTCACGATTGGAGGCCAAGGTGGACCACTGATGGTAGTCAATATGGCCAAGGCTAAGGTATTGTTTCAGGGAGTCCTTATATCTCTTCTTTGGGGCACCTCTCTTGTGGCTACCGGTGGCAAGTTCACCATAAAACACGATCTCGGGGAGGCAGTGATCCTTCATCCTAGAGACGTGCCCTGCCCAACGCAGCTGCAATTTCAGCAATATGGCCTCGATGCTGGTGACCCCTGCCTGTTCGAGAACAGTGACATTAGACACATAGTCAGTCCAATGGATGTTTAGAATTGTACGGAGGCAGCGCTGATGAAAGTGTTCCAGGAGTCGCAGGTGATGACGGTAGATGACCCATGATTCAGACCCATATAAAAGAGTAGACAATACAATGGCTCTGTAGACACTGACCTTTGTACTTTTCTTCAGGTGTTTATTACACCAGACTCTTTTATGGAGTTTTCCAAAGGCTCTATATGCCTTTGCTATTCTGTTGTCTATCTCTTTGTCGATCGTGGCATCCGAGGAAATGATGCTTCCCAGATAGCTGAACTGCTGAACTGTCTTAAGGTCTGACTCGCCGATGGTAATATGGGGATGGCGATGATCTTCTTGGGGTGCAGGTTGGTAGAGGACTACTGTCTTATTCAAGCTGACTTCCAGCCCCAAAACCTCATCCGCCTCCACAAAGCAAGATGTTAAACGCTGCAGAGCTGCTTCTGTGTGGGCAACAGGGGCGGCATCATGACACAGGTAATCAATTTTAAAACAATTAGTATTAAGATTTCTGCAACCAGTTGCCTCAACTAGGAGAAATTTGGTAACCATGAGATTAGTTTTTTTCATATCTCCTCAAAGCCCCAAGAGGTGTCATTCTTGGCCACCTCATGAAATATTCTAGTTTGTTTCCAGATTTTCAATTGTTTTTTAAAGGGGATAGGGAGGCCAATTAAAGGAATACCTGGCTTTTCTCCTGATTTATGCAGTTGAGTACAGATTCAGCAATCACTCATATTTATAATTCTGGTTACATTCTGTATCAGTTTCAAATATAGATTCTGATTCCAAGGCTGTATTCTTATTATGCAAAATACAATTGTTTTGTCAAATTCGAAGTTTCAGAGGTCCAGTAGGTGTTGTTTCTCATTATGGCTTAGGGGCTTTCTTTATTCTGGTATGATGAATCCATAATGCTTGCTTTTTAATCTTAACTGCTGGATGAGAAGTCAGCAGCACTTGAAACGGACTTTCCCACTTCGGTTCTAGAGGTGATTCTGAAAGAGATCTAACATATACATAGTCTCCAGGTTCAATGTTATGTATAGGTCCATCAAGACCTCGAACTCTAGTTCCCCAGATTAATTTTTCTATATTTTTAAGTTGGTTTTGTATATTTATTACATAATTGTTAAGGGATTGTTCTCCATTTTGCCCTGAAGTCTCTTTTTGGACAATGTATGCTCATCCATATAAAATTTCAAAGGGACTTAAACCTGTTTTTAGTTTTGGTTTAATTCTGATTCTCAACAAGGCTAGAGGTAGTGACTGGGGCCAAGACAAATTAGCTTACTGTCCCAGTTTTACAATTTGCAATTTAATTAAATGGTTTATCTTTTCTACTTGACCACTGGACTGTGGGTGATAAGGGGTATGTAATTGTCAATCTATTTTTAAAAGTCTGCTTACTTTCTGGATGATTTTTGTGACAAAATGAGGTCCTCAATCTGAGGAAATTGTCGCTGGGATCCCAAAATTTGGTATTATTTCTTGTAACAATATTTTTGTTATTCTTTTGTTTTTATTATTTCAACATGAAAAAGCTTCTGGCCAACTTGAAAAGGTATCAGTCATTACCAGCAAATATCGAAAGCCCCTTTTTCTTGGGAGTTCCGAAAAGTTAATTTGCCATTGTTGTCCTGGATAATTTCTTTTCCCTATCTGTCCTAATTTGGCTCTGGGCCCCACTTTAGGATTATTTTGCAGACATATCTTATATTGTTGTGTTACCTGCTTAACAGGTATTACATTATTACATATTCCTAGTTCTCATTATTTTGAGTAGATGTGTATATAAAGCTTCTACTTTCTAGTGAGTTTTTCTATGTTCTGCCATGACTATAGCCCATAATAATGTGGAGGGAACTATTGATTTTCCTTCTGGGATCTTAGTTCATCCAGTTTTTCCTATTTTTCCTCCTAAATCATCAATTAATTTCTTATCCTCTTTAGAATATTTAGGCTCGTTCTCAATTTGTATTTTACCGTCTGGGATCAAGGAGTGAACTTCTATACTACCTTCTTCAGCAATTTTCTTGGCTTTTTTTTAAGTCCAGTTGGCTGGAAAATACTGTTTCGATGGTTTCCATATAGTCATGAGAGATGGGTTTTCCTGTGTTTCCAGTGAGGAAAGAAGCTGGATTGATAATGTTAGCAACAGTTATTTCCATATCATCTTGTTCCGTCAGGATAGCCTGATACTTGAGGAATCACTGGGGAGAGAGTTAATGTCCCTCTTTTACCTCCACTACTGCAGAAACAGTATGGGACACCAACATTGTCATTTTCTGTCCAAGCATGATTTTTTGTGTTTCTTGAATGTTCAATATCACTGCAGCTACTGCTCTCAGGCAACTGGGCCATCCTTTGCTAACTTCATCTGTTTGGAGAAGTAAGCTACAGCCCTCTGATACGGCCTCAAATTTTGGGCTAGGATTCCCAAGGCTCTCTCCTGCTTCTCATGGGAGAAGAGCAGAAAAGGTTTAGTAACATCAGGGAGGCCCAATGCTGGGGCATCCATCAGGCTCCTTTTTAAATTTCTGAAAGCATTGTCTCCTTCCCGAGTCCAAACAAGGGTTTTCATGCTCACATTTAGGAGTTCGTAGAGAGGCTTCACCATTAGTCCATAACTGTATAAGGCAGCACCACCCAGTCATACCTAGGAATGTGCAAAGCTCTTTGACCGTCTGTGGCTGTGGAGTCTGGCAGATGGTCTCTTTTCTTGCAGCTCCCAAAGTCTGTTGTCTTGTGGTCACCTCATATCCTAGGTATGATACTTGCTGTTGGGTTATTTGTGTTTTCTGTGGAGAAACTCAATAGTCATTAAGTCCCAAGAAATTCAGCAGACTTACTGTCTAAATAATACATCGTTCTTTTGTTTCAGTGGCTATTAATAAGTCATCCACATACTGTAATAGCACATTATCTCCTGGTGGCTTATCCCACAACTCCAAGTCCTTTGCTAACTGGTTACCAAAAAGAGTAGGGCTGGTTTTGAACTCCTGTGGTAATACTGTCCAGGTCATCTGTATTTTTTTTCCTGTGTCAGGGTTTTTCCACTTAAAAGCAAAAATACTTGGCTTTCAGTACTTAAACGTAAGCAAAAGAAGGCATCCTTCAGGTCCAACTCAGTAAACCAAGCCAATTCAAATCTTAGTTTTGTTAGAAGAGTATATGGATTAGCAATCACTGGATATAAATCTCCTACTATCTTATTTATTGCCCTTAAATCCTGTACTATTCTGTAATTTCCATCTGCCTTTTGACAGGTAATATTGGAGTATTCTATTCTGACTTACATTCTGTTAATAATTTAGTTTCTGTACTCATTTAATAGTCCAAGATGAATTGCTCTATTAGGGTCCTATTGTGGGTCTTAAAGCTAAGACTATTGGATCCTGTGGAGCCCCTATACTGCACTCTGCCTGCCATTCAGGATGATTTCTGAGAGTAAAGAACATGTCTGCATATGAAACTTCATTTTATTTGCCTTTTCTCCTCAAGAATAACATCAGCTATAATAATGTATTATAGTTCAATGTTCCATTAAGTGGCCATTTTCCACCATTTTTCAATTTATACAGTGACCACCACTGATTACAATAATTTATTAAAGTTATCTTGCCACTACCTCCCAGTCCTCCCAGGTCTTTCCAGTGTGCCAGAACACATCCCAGAGGACTTTTCTTAAGAATTCCTCCACTCTGCTGTCCGCCTATCTTAATTGTTTAAGCACACAGAACAATTATACTGACAACAATAAAACCTTTTCCACAATTCTAAGTGGAAAGGGATATTATAACCATACCTTATACAAAAATTCTAGACACTTAAGTCAGACATATAAACAACAATGATGACAAAGTGGACACCAGACAAGTTCTACAAATACAATACAAGTATCAACAAATAATTTATTCTTTTTTCCCAAGTTTTGTTGGATGACAGCTTTTACTTGACAATAGTAATAGAAATTAAGTATGTTCCCTTATTGAATGGTTCCAGGCACTTTCTTGTCAAGGCTTTCAGGTGTCTACCAAATAATATGTTCCACTATTGAATGGTTCTAGGCACCTTATTTGTCAAAGCTTTTAGGTGTCTATCAAACAATATATGTACTAACTGGTTCTAGGCACCTTGTCAAAGCTTTCAGGTGTCTATCAGAAGTACAGTTATCTTTTTCCAGAATTACACTATTCTATACCTTGGCTGAGCTATTCAGAGCAGGATGCAGTCCTTCACCTCGTGTAGGACATCTCCTCACGATTTATAGGTTGACCATACCCACATATCAAAACATACCTTCTCTGTTCTAGATGGTCCTTGTCTGCCCCTGCAGTGACCTGGGCGAGTGGGGGAGTCCTCCCAAGAAATCCTCGGGGCTGGCCAGAGGAGTCCCATCCTCAACAGGTCCTGCAGCCAGACAGAGAGGGTCCCATCTGGGGTGCCAAATTGATTTACTGAATAGAACCTCATAACTCACAAAGAGTCATAAAGCAGGTATGCTTCTTGCAGCGCTGGGTGTGAGGGGGATCGCTCCCCCTAACTCACATACCAGAAGTTCAACAAGTTAGATATTTATTACACACAAACATATATATTTATCAGATTTCACAAGCATAGAAGGAGATTATTATAATTAGTTCTAAGAGCTCATTAATATTCCCTTCCCCTTTATGCCTGCGCACTGCCATCTGGTGGTCTAGGGCTGGGGTCTTCTGGATGAAGTAAGAGGTATTTCCTTGCTATGCACTTTTCATCCTTGGCACAGTTTCCCCTGAGGGGGGGGGGGGGGGGGGCACAAAATTACAAAATGGCATTTATAAACCTTTAGAATCAGATCTAAGAAATGTTAAGTTTCATGACTTTGTAACAGTAGCAGTGGAAAATTACTGAGGTGTATGATACACAGAAAAAGAAATAGAGTGCAGCTAGAGAACATACAGAGAATTCTTGCACAAGATAAATTATTATAGTTGACATAGTTTTCAGAAAAACAATCTAGAAGAACAGGACACAGGGATAAGGAGTATCTGAGACTGGCAGGTGTCCAGGATGGGCTACAGTTAAACCAACTGATAAGTAGGAGGACAGGAGGATTGTTATGTCTCTGGTGTTAACGAACCAATTAAGATGGTATTGCTTATCAACTGGGCATTCTTATCTACTGGGCATGCTTCAAAGGCTGCCAGAATTGATGAAGATTGTTGGAAGAAGTAAATGACCCTCGGAGACCACCACCACAATTTTGTATGCATGTGTGGAACTTTCTGGAAAATGTGGCAATCCATATGTAGCCTCATGAATATGTATGTATGGCCAGGGACCATATAAGCGCAGCTTGTATAGCAATACGGGGACACACGCTATCCCCCGTGTCTACTGGCACCGCAATAAAGAATACCTGCTTGTGAGCTTGAAAACTTTGTTGGCAAGTTTGTTCCTGGAGTTTTCTCCGAATAAATGTGGCGACCCAGATGGGAATCTCTCTGCTCGGCTGCAGGACCCGCTGAGGACAGGACTCCCTAGGGCCCTTGGGAATTTTTCCTGAAATCTCATAGGTAAAGGCATATACCTGGCTGCTAGCGTCTGTTTGGTATACACCCACAAGAAGCAGGGGGCATCTTGTGGTTTGGGTCCTGCAAGATGCAAGGGTTGTCTTGTGGAAAAAGTTTTGTATTTTGCTGGTAAACACCCACAAGAATCAGGGGGCATCTTGTGGTTTGGGTCCTACAAAACACAGGAGGTGTCTTGTGGAAATGGTTTTGGGTCCAGTGTGCTATCAACAGCCCATAAGGGATTTGATTCAGTGATGCTGTCAGCGTGGGTCCCTGAATAGGTTAGTCGAATCACGCTCTAATACAGTGGGCTGTCCAGTAGGGTTCCCACATTGGGATGCAGACAGGCTGGTCGGACACAAGGGTCTCGTCCTTCTTGGGACACTGACAGGCTGGTCAAATATAAAGGGTTCAAGGAAACCCCCCTATTAATGTTACAATATGGTCTGAGCTATAAAGGTTAGGAAGTACTGCTTTTGATTCTACTGGTATTCGCCTATTTCGTGGCTTGTTACAGTAATGATTTTGGTCCTGTGATTTTGGTATTGATGACAGGATGTTATAACTGTTATTAACTGTTGTTTGTTTGGTTGAATTTAGGTCTCTGTCTTTGTCTCAAGTGTTGTAACTGTGTGGAATATGTCTGTGGGATCCCGTGTGTGTGAGTGAGAGATTGATAATGGAAAATCAGCAGAGTGAAGAGATCTTGGAAAAGAGTCCTTTAGGGTGCATTTTGGCACACTGGAAAAAAATTGGAGGGTTTCCTGGGGTCTCAGTAAATAAGAAAACATTGGTAAAATATTGTAAGCAATGGTGGCCTTTGTATACTTTGGAAGATCAGGAAAAATGGTCTAAAAATGGAACTCTGAACTATAATATATTGCTACAATTAAAGTTGTTTTGAGGGGGCAAGGGAAATGGGATGAAGTAATGTATGCAGATATGTTTTTTACTTTAAGAAATCACGAGGAGTGACAGACTGAATGCAAAATTAATATAGCTCTGCCAGATCTGCTCCCAGCTGGCAACCTCAAGTGTTTTATAGACTAGTTGAAACAGGTTTCTGTCAGACATTCATCTTCTTGAGAGAAAAGGGTCCCTGATTTTAAACAATGTGTTTCGATTGCCTGTTCTATTCTGAATTATAGTTTAACCACAAGACTAGTCAGAACAAGAACATATCTGTTCCCTATATTAAGACAATCAATACATAGTTTCAAGAAAACTCTTTTTCCTTAGTCCGTTACTATTCCTCGTATCAGTGCCAAGGTATGGGTGTAGGAGCCTGCTTTCTGAAAAATAAAATGCTCCAAATGTTTCATAATCATTTCAGTGACAGATTTCGCAAAACTGGCTAATTTTAGTAAGACAAATTGAAGAAAGCCATCTGTTGCCCTATAAAAATATATCAATAAAAATTACAGATCATGCTAACTTCTGCCTTCAAAGGTATGTTTTAAATCACATTAGCAGTAAACAGTATTTTCCTTTTTAAACTCACTTTTTCAGGACTTCATCTAAATGCAGATTGTGCTAGTGCCAAATCTGGGTGCTAATTTTCCAGGATTTAGGCATGCGTGTCTCCATTGGCAGGAGAGGGACCTCTATAAATACAACTTCTGGGAGTGATAAAACTGATGTCAGTTTGAGCTTCTGATTATGAAGGGCTGTCAGACCAGGCCTTTAAAGTCTGGCGTCTTTTGTAAATTGTTTAGGAATGAAATGTGACTTTAACTGTATTTTTGTGTTCCTGAAAAGGGTTACATGTTCCCAACATCTTGAATAACGTTGAGTTCTCATAGAA
Source organism: Neopsephotus bourkii (assembly GCF_033783945.1). Classification (NCBI taxonomy): domain Eukaryota; kingdom Metazoa; phylum Chordata; class Aves; order Psittaciformes; family Psittacidae; genus Neopsephotus; species Neopsephotus bourkii. The sequence continues at coordinate 255,719 of NW_026901088.1, read as the reverse complement.
CCTGGAGAAGAGAAGGCTGCATGGAGACCTCATAGCAGCCTTCCAGTATCTGAAGGGGGCATATCGGGATGCTGGGGATGGACTCTTCATTACGGACTGTAGTGGTAGGACAAGGGGTAATGGGTTAAAACTTAAACAGGGGAAGTTTAGATTGGATATAAGGAGGAAATTCTTTCCTGTTAGGGTAGTGAGGCACTGGAATAGGTTGTCCAGGGAGGTTGTGAATGCTTCATCCCTGGCAGTGTTCAAGGCTAGGTTGGACGAGACCTTGGGTAATATGGTTTAGGGTGAGGTGTCCCTGCCTGTGGCAGGGGGGTTGGAACTTGATGATCTTAAGGTCCTTTCCAACCCTAACTATTCTATGATTCTATGAATCTGATTCTATGACTTTGGGGGGAATTGAGAAGCACTTTTGTCTCCTGAAGGTCTGGTTCAGTCAGAATAATTACATTTATAAAGTGGGGGGGGGGAAGTCTGGAAACTTGATTCTTTTAATGTCTCTAGGTCACTTTCTGATTTAATAGAAATAGTAGCAAACCTACTTTCTGTGGCACTGGTTTGAATTTCCCAGTCAGTTTTCTTATCCTGGTGTTTTTAATAAAACAGTATCTAAAAGAAATATGCAGTAAACATCTACTAAGTATTTCACAGTTTAGAATATTAAGGCCCTGCTCTTGTGATAAAATAATCCTATATATTACTAGGTCATTTTTAAAGCTAGAATTGCAGAACTAGGGTCTTAAAATGTTCATTATTAAAGCATATTAAGTGATGTAGTTGATAAAGAAAGCCAAGTTTTACTTAAAAACTTTTTTTTAAATCTTTTTTTTTTAATAAGAGTCTTAATACTGGAGAGGAGGAAACAAACTTGTCTCCCTTTGAAAGCACTTTGAAATATGGTGGAAAATATATCAAAGTATCTTTTTATTTAAGTGTTGTAGCTTTCCAAAACATTTTTTGCTTGGCCTTTTTACCCAAAAGGTGAACAAACAAGTGTTATGGAGACTGATTAAAACACTTGGAGAAAAAGAGTTTCTATGGATTTTTTATTAACTGATGCTGCAAATTTGCTTATAAAGATTTAGCAAGATTTCCTGTTTACTGTTTTAATGCCTTTAGAAACACAAATGGTGCTAAAACCATTTTTAACAGTAACTCTCATTCCAGAACTTCAAAATTATCTTCCAGTGGATGGCAGTTTTCATTGTCATTTGATTTGTGCATGGATGTACATGCATCAAGTATGCTAGTAAGTTGTTGAGTTACCCTGCTATCATGGCTTAGGTGAAATTACTGTCGTTCTCTGTTGAAATTCTGTAGGCAGAATTGGGCTATGGCTTTGTAACACTGCTCATATATTATTGTTTTTTTATTTATGCTCCCCTTTGTCACACACATATCTGAATATTGACTGTTTTGAGGATGTAGCGTACTAGAAGAGTGTTTTGCAAAACAGTCTCCTGAGCTTTTCAAGCATTTAAGCCTCTTCTCATCACTAAATTTTCTGAGTAACTATATGAGTTTGAACATGATCACAGATTATTGATGAGATATGTGCAAGTCCAGTAAAAGACATGGTCTCCTAGCAGCATTTATAAACACCTACTTTTTAAAGCCTGGAAAGGTAAGCCCATGACAGGTCAGCTTTGACTAGAGGATGCCATTGATGAAGTCTGTGGAAGAAGTTTGATGTGTTTTAATAGAAATTTATCAGTGGTATATGCCAAAGCTGCACTACTTTGATTACACATTTTCACTTCTATCACATTAACTTATTTCGAAGCGAGATATATTCAGATTTCCAAAAACATTTTCACTTGCAATGACTGTGAGTGTATTTTCCACTGACAGTATTCATGTAGTTTCCAATCCTTTAGACTTCAATCTGATGCTATGTATGGCTTGCTAAAAGCATTGTAATCAGTGGAGATGAAATAAAAATAATTATGTAATATTTGCATAAATCATGTCTTTGAGGAGAAAAACCTGAAGAGGATAATTTTCAAGTTGGCAGGACATCAATCATTTTAATGGGAGCAGGAGCAAACCATCTTTTAAAAATCACATTTCTAAAGAATATAGTTCCACAAAATGAACTGTCACAGGCAAAGCAAAATATTTGAAAATTTTCAAACCAACCTTTTTCTGGAAAACATGTTAGCTCTTTGTATTTTTATATGCATGAATAGAGCCTGTGATACCTTCCTTTCCAACTGATACTATAATGGTTTAGGCAAGGCAATAATCTTTAGGTTATGTACTTCGCTTTTAAGTGAATTAATTATTCATATGCTTATGTAAAAATGTGTCTGTCATTGTGCAAAGTTGTAGCTTTATGAAATGTGCCATAGTGTTTTATGTGCACTATAAGGATACTTTATACAGTGAGTCAAATTGTACTGTATGACTAATATACATTGATGTTTGCTGCTTCACACTTAAACTAGTAGAGTTTTGCACATGATTCTGGGCCTTTCATGGCAATATTTCTGAAATCTATCTGTATTTTTAGAAAACCTAAAAGGAATCAGAACTATTAAGTGACTGTAAATGGAATATCAGCTAGCTAAGCATATTATTAATTAGCATAAAATCAGTACTTGAAATTGTCGCACTCATTTTCAATAAATGCACATACTTTCAGGTAAATTATTTTCTTTCTTCTTTTACAATTTGCAAGTAACTTTTTGATGTGGATCTGTCTGTCTAGTTATCTCGGTAAACAAGAGTAAGTGCACACTCTGTTGTTTCAGCATATGAGGGGAAAATGTATCACTTGAATGAACAAATGTCTGTTCATGCATATGCATGATCTCTTTACAGATACATGAAATGTTTTTCCATAGTGCCAACAGGCAAATATTTGATAATTCTATATTTTAATGTAACCTACAGAAATACTCAGAACCTGCTTTTTAGCATAACATCAAATATATATTGAAATATTTATGTGCCTTTCAACATTTCCTAGGAAGAAATCTCATGGGTTCCTTGGTTCTCTCACAAAAAGCCCAATGATATTTTTATTAAAAGGAAAATTGTACAAAAAATATAATAATCAATTCTAATTCCTGATACATTTTCAGCTGCGACAGAAATCCTGTATCTATAATAGCCAGAAGAATTTGATAATATTTCCTATCTTACAGTGAAAGTAATTACAGTTAAAAATCTGACTTCCTAGTGCACCTCTACAGTTATGTAGTCAAGTAAAAAACTGTGACTATAACAAAATATATTTATTGTATATATTCATCTCTTACACAGATATTATGAATATATATTCTATCTGAAACCAGAATTTCTAGTTTATGAACTCTCTTTGTGGAGACATGGACTTTTCAGCTTTTACTGATGGGGCTACAGAACTGATGGACAGCGGTAGAGCAGTTGATGTCATCTACCTGGATTTGTGTAAAGCGTTCAACACTGTCCCACATGACATTGAGGGCCACGAGAATGATCAGGGGACTGGAGCACCTCCCATATGAAGATCGGCTGAAAAAGTTGGAGCTGTTCAGCCTGGAGAAGAGAAGGCTGCGTGGAGACCTCATAGCAGCCTTCCAGTATCTAAAGGGGGCCTATAGGGATGCTGGGGAGGGACTCTTCATTAGGGACTGTAGTGGTAAGACAAGGGGTAATGGGTTAAAACTTAAACAGGGGAAGTTTAGATTGGATATAAGGAGGAAATTCTTTCCTGTTAGGGTAGTGAGGCACTGGAATAAATAGGTTGTCCAGGGAGGTTGTGAATGCTTCATCTCTGGCAGTGTTCAAGGCTAGGTTGGACGAGGCCTTGGGTGATATGGTTTAGGGTGAGGTGTTCCTGCCTGTGGCAGGGGGGTTGGAACTTGATGATCTTAAGGTCCTTTCCAACCCTAACTATTCTATGATTCTATGATTCTACTGTTATTTATCTGTTGCTGCATAATGTGTACTGTTAAAGCTTTTGGATTGATTTAAACTGTCTGCATGGTTTATAACATGAGATAAAAGTGCTCAATGTAAGGAATATCTGAAGAAAATGGCTTTTACCTTCCAATTATACTTCATGGCTTTTTTGGCCAATCTTAATAATTTAAATCTGTTTCCTGTATGGACTTCATGTGTACTTGTTCTGAATAAAGGATTACTTACTGAAATGAAAATATTTTTAAGCACTGAAATTAAGGTTTTTTAATCAAGTAATTAAGGTAGAAAGTAAATATAGTCAGTTGTGCTGTAAAATAAAGAACCCTAGCCTTATGTAGAGCTGATCATTGTTGGTTTTTCTTTTTTTAAATGGAAGATGGTGACATATCTCAAAATGAAATGTATTCAGGGAAACATACCTGTCAATAGGAAGGTTTTCTCAGGTTCAGCTTATGTGAGAGAATTGCCCTAAAATAGTTAAGCAGTAAGAGTACTTCCTCTTATACGGTTTAAAGAAACTCAACTCCTCCCTTACAGTGTTACACAAACTATTTCTCTCTGTAATAGAGATAGTGTCCATTGAAGACAGTTTTTATTGCTGTTTTTTTTATTTACCTTGACTTTGTTTAAAAAGAAAAGTTGTTTCTTAACTGTGTATTTAACTAGTAAATTACATTGGGTTGTAGTTTCTTCTGCAATGTTTATATTTCACCAAGTAATGTTTGTTTCTAATGTTTGTAAAAGTAATGTAATATCCCCAAAAATTCAACATTAATGTTTTATAATAATGCCTTGTAATTTACCTAGCCTTGCAGTATTTCAGATGATTTTTCACCAAAGCCACATCTAGTCACTGGTTGTCACAATTATGAAAAAATATATTTATAAACCTGTAGATTCTAGCTGTCATGAAAGATTAATGATACAAATTGTGAGCATGTGGTGAATATAAACATTTTTTTAACTGCCAAACCATGAGATCTTTTTTGTTGAGGATCTGAAACAATTATGTTCTATTCATCCATAGTGCATGTGTGAAGACGTGATGTACCTGCACTTTTAAAGAAAAATAACCAGTATTTGGGCCTGATTTTCCAGCCAACTGATTTCAGGAAGTCTCCATTGAGAGTGTTCTCTGTGGAAGGTGCAGTATGCTGAGTTATGTTGGCAATCTGATCTTCTGAAGTGTAACCATCTTTCAAGAAGATGAGATTATCAGTGAGCGTAGATGTATGGAGCTGTCTTTACAGTCTTTTATCTTTTCAGACATGGTTTAGCAGTCAGGAGTTCAGAAAGGGATATCTATACTTCAGCTGGTCATGGTTTTACTCCTTCCCATCTTTGCTTTGTGATGGTCACTAGTAACAATTGAAATGTTCTTAAGTGCAATTCAACATTTAGCTGCCAAAAGCCAGTGCTAGAATGTACAGGAGCACCAGTCTTTACAGAGAGGAGGGAGGGATAGATGTGAGGGAAGATGTGGGATATGTGAAAAGAACTGTGATATTTCTTAAAAGAAAAACAAAACAACAAAAAACAACAGAACAAAACCAAAAAACCCAGTTTAAATTTTTCAGTGGTGAAGGACTAGGAGGAAGGTTCTTAAACTCTATGTATATGCAGCAGAAATGTGGAGACAGTGTTCTCACGGGAGAATGGATAATTGGTACATAAACTGAATAATCCTGAAAGATACAGCAAGACCATGAGAGGCCTGAGGAAGCTTAAGCAAGCAAGATAAGAAGAAGCTGTAATTCACTGAGTTAATGAGAACTGTGGACTGTTGGCAAGCTTTCGAGGTGAAGTTCTCACACCTGTGCTTAACCAATTATGTGTTAGTCACTAAGGGTCTTCAAGACATGTATCCAATCATAATATGCCAAATCACTGTAAGTGCCTGTAAGAAATGGTATATAAGGAGTTAAAGCTTTGTAATAAATTGGAATTCGCTGATCACATTGATTGTTCCTGCGTTGTCCGTGACTCCCGCGTTGACGCAGAAATTGTGGGCAAGCTTTTTCTTTAACAAGCACGTCTTCCTCCAGTGGTGAGGCAGAATTAAGTCTACCTAGGTATTAGCTAAATGAATTGTAAGGACTCTTTCAAATATTCTTTTTCTGCTAATTGCTGAGTTCAAAGGATTTGCTTCTTAAATTGTTATAATGTGCTAGTTTTCAGTCTTTCACTGTAGATAGCTTCTTACCTTACAATGGCCAGAACAGTTTCCAGCTTTTCTTTAACAACTCTTTTTAAGCCTTTTTTGTAATACAGATAAAAGCCATATAGCCATAAGAAGAAAAAATGTTACATGTTTGTTCTCATGTAATTAATACAACTTATTTTTCTGTACTCTTTCAGAAACATCTGCTTAGCTTTATTATTGTTATTAATGTTTTCATGTGTTTCTTTGGAAAGGTGAAGTAATTGAAACATAGCCCCTGATTTCATTTTTTTTCCCAGAGAGAATGTTACCAGTGGTGGCTTGTATCTTGTCCTACCCTTAATAGAACTCTGCTTATTTCTTCCGCGTCATGATGGACGGTAATTAAAGTTTTCTTTCCGTTTTCCTGGACCCCTCTTATTATATTTATCAGGTCTGGATGTTCTATTAGCTGTCTTACCAACGCAAGGTCCATTCCAATAGGGATAGGTAATAGCTCGTGGTAATTGGATTTTATCAGTTGGTGGGATACAACTGGTGCTGAATATGTAAAGTCACACCCAGTAATCTTAGTAAAATTACAAATACAAAAATTAGAATGATTCTTAACAGTCATGATTTCATTATCATTATCTATCCTCACAAAAGCATAAACAGTTCTTAAGCATGCACATATATAAAATATATGCAAGTACACTATATATACAAGTACAGTCCTTTGAGTAATGTCTGGATGGATTTCAAAATGACAAATGCCTTGTTCTGTATTGAGGCATATGTCACAGTATCATAGTATCACAGTGTCCTGGGTTTAGCAGTGGCAGTCATTTTTCTCTTTCTTGGTAGCTGGTGCAGTGCTGTGTTTTGACTTTCAGCTGGGAACAGAGCTGAAAAACAATGATGTTTTGGTTTGGCCAAGGACTTTGTGGGCCTCATGCTCTGCCAGGGAGGAGGGAAGCTGGGAGGAAGCAGAGACAGGACACCTGACCCAAACTGACCAAAGAGGTATTCCATACCACAGCACGTCATGCCCTGGATGTAACTGGAGAGTTACCCGGAAGGGCTAGGTGGACTGCAGGGTTGGAGGAGGTATCGGTCGGTGCTTGGTCGGGCTGGGGGGGGCGAGTTATCGGTCGGCTGGTGATGAGGTGTTGTATTCTCTTCCCTTGTTATTTCCTTTATCATTACTATTATTGGTGGTAGCAGTAGTGATTTGTGTTATACCTTAGTTACTAAACTGTTCTTATCTCAACCCGTGGGAGTTGCATTCTTTCTGATTCTCCTCTCCGTCCCTCCGAGAGTAGGGGGAGGGCAAGAAAGGGGGGGGAGTGGGTAACAAGCTGTCTGGCTGTGGGTTAAACCACGACAGTTCTTTTTGGCGCCCAACGTGGGGCACGAGGGGTTGAGATAACGACAGATCTGACCGTCACAATGCTGATTTATTGGCTCTCAGAGTTGTTCCTCTTGATCTCACAGCTTCAGAATGTTGTAACTTACTTAGAGCCGGTATTTGCTGTGTTAGTGTTTATCAAGTGTGGGGCTTGGGCTAAGGTTTTTGTCTCACTGTACTTTATGGCAATGACTTGTAATACGGGTGGGCTCCAGCAGCAGGGCAGGACGGACGTGACCGTGGACTGGTACCTGGCTGTCCGGCTGCTCCTCACTGTCCTGGGCCTCGCCCTCGCCTCCGTCTGCGTGAGGCTCTGGGAAGCCGAGGGGGAGAGGCCCCGGGAGCCGGCGGCTGCTGAAGCGGCCCAGGAGAGCGGCCCCGGGGACCAAGTGGGAGCGGGACCGGAGGCCGGCAGGGAGCAGCTGCCGGTGGAGGAGGTCAGGGCGGTCAAGAAGCGGGAGTAGGCGGCTGCCGAGCAGCGGGAGAAGGCGGCGGAGGAGCTGAGCCCCGCGGAGGAGCCGAGCCGCGTGGCCGAGCTCATCCCCGCAACAGCTGAGAGAATTCCCCGGAAGCCGCCCGCCGAGCCCCAGGAGGACGCAGGAGACCCTGCAGCATTTCCCAGCAAGGCAGAGGAGGAAGAGCTGGACTCAGAAAAAGAGAAGCTGGTGGTGGGAGAGCCGGCAAGCACAGCAGCTACACCAGCCCCAGTGACAAGTACAGCAGCATCGCTTGAGAGTTCTGAGGGTTTTGGATGGCTTTTGGGTACCCTTGGGACCTGCCTGCTGATTGTGATGGGGATCAGCATGCTGGCACACACACAGAGTGTGTTTTACCCACCACCATTTTTTCTGACCCCGAAATTTAAGCAGAGTCAGGTTTGGGTCTTGTCTGGGGTTAGACAACAATATAGGAGGACCAAGAGGTTTTTCCCAAGGCTGGACAATCATGAGTGGCAGGGCATGTGGGACAGTATGGGCAAGTATCTAGTCCACTGGGCCCCTCCAGTGCTTTGGAAACATTGGAGATGGAAGGACAGTGAATTATTTTGAGCCTGGTGGGCCCATGACCCTTAAGGCCAACAGAGCAGAGATGCAACATCGAGATGGACTCATGATCGAGGGGTGGACCTAACAATGGACACTACTGCCCAGGTTATTCATGTGTGTGAACACTGCACACAGCCTCTCGTGCTCTGAAAGACTGTTACAAGAGATGGAGCCTGACATCATGGACCAGGTGGACTCAGCAGCTTTATAGGGACTGGTCCATGTGTTAGAAAAGAGTGAAGTTTTTAAGATAAATAATCATATAAAATGGTAGGAACGATTATGTTTAAGAGGTTTATAAATCAATAGTGTGATTTTGTAGAGTAGAAAGAGCTATAATTTTGCAGTTCTGTCTGCAGTCTGGTATCGTGGCTAACCTGTAACCAGTGATACAATGGTAGTCTTGGTAGCAAGAGCTTATATGACCATATATGGTGAAGGGTGTATGGGTGAATTTAGAAAGATATATTGTGAAATTCTATCCAAGCAGAACCTAGAAATTAACAGAGGTAGCCAAGGGAAAATAGAACAATGCTGGCGTCCACATAATGGCTGGGATATGTCCAGAGGACAAAAAGGTGAAAAGAACAAGCTGAGGAAGACTTCTTACTTCATCCGAGGAAGACTCCTTACTTCATCAGGACGACCACCAGAGGGGGGCTGCGCAAGCGCAGAAGAGGCTGATGTCATAATAGACTGATGTGGCAATCCTTAATGCATATGTATTAGTTAATGATGCAATCTATATTGAATATGTATAAATTGCGAACGTGATGTGACAAGACCGAAGCCAGATTTGGGGGCGTGCCCTGGTTTCCCAGCGCTGCAATAAAGCACCTCATATAACCATTCCGGTGGTTATGTGTCAGTTCCTACGCTAACACATGCACTACGATGAGAGTGCACTTAGATAAGAGAGATAGTATATTGAAAATGTAGGATCTGAGCATGACGTGAATGGTATGGAATAAGGGGTGGATAATGTCCTGGGTTTAGCAGTAGCAGTCATTTTTCTCTTTCTTGGTAGCTGGTGCAGTGCTGTGTTTTGACTTTCAGCTGGGAACAGAGCTGAAAAACAATGATGTTTTGGTTTGGCCAAGGACTTTGTGAGCCTCATGCTCTGCCAGGGAGGAGGGGAGCCGGGAGGAAGCAGAGACAGGACACCTGACCCAAACTGACCAAAGAGGTATTCCATACCACAGCACGTCATGCCCAGGATGTAACTGGGAGGGACCCGGAAGGGCTAAGTGGACTGCAGGGTTGGAGGAGGTATCGGTCGGTGCTTGGTCGGGCTGGGGGGCAAGTTATCGGTCGGCTGGTGATGAGGTGTTGTATTCTCTTCCCTTGTTATTTCCTTTATCATTACTATTATTGGTGGTAGCAGTAGTGATTTGTGTTATACCTTAGTTACTAAACTGTTCTTATCTCAACCCATGGGAGTTGCATTTCTTTCTGATTCTCCTCTCCATCCCTCCGAGAGTAGGGGGAGGGCAAGAAGTGGGGGGGGAGTGAGTGAAAGCTGTCTGGGTGGGTTTAAACCACGACACACAGTATGCTAGAGATTGGAAGGGAACTCAAAAGATCATCTAGTCCAATCCCCCTGCCGGAGCAGGAACACCTAGATAAGGTTACACAGGAACGTGTCCAGGTGGGTTTTGAATGTCTCCAGAGAAGGAGACTCCACAACCTCCCTGGGCAGCCTGTTCCAGTGTTCTGTCACCCTCACTGAGAAGAAGTTTCTTCTCAAGTTTAAGTGGAACCTCTTGTGTTCCAGTTTGTACCCATTACCCCTTGTCCTTTCATTGTTTGCCACTGAGAAGAGCCTGGCTCCATCCTCGTGACACTCCCCCTTTATATATTTATATACACTAATAAGGTCACCCCTCAATCTCCTCTTCTCCAAACTATAGAGACCCAGCTCCCTCAGTCTTTCCTCATAAGGGAGATGCTCCACTCCCTTAATCATCTTAGTTGCCCTGCGCTGGACTCTCTCCAGCAGGTCCCTGTCCTTCTTAAACTGAGGGGCCCAGAACTGGACACAATATTCCAGATGAGGTCTCACCAGGGCAGAGTAGAGGGGAAGGAGGACCTCTCTCGACCTACTAACCACCCCCCTTCTAATACACCCCAGGATGCCATTGGCCTTCTTGGCCACAAGGGCACAGTGTCGGCTCATGGTCACCCTGTCGTCCACCAGGACCCCCAGGTCCCTCTCCCCTACACTGCTCTCTAACAGGTCGTTCCCCAATCTATACTGGAACCTGGGGTTGTTCCTGCCCAGATGCAGGACTCTACACTTTCCCTTGTTATATTTCATCAAGTTATTCCCTGCCCAACTCTCCAGCCTGTCCAGGTCCCTCTGGATGGCAGCACAGCCTTCTGGCGTGTCGGCCACCCCTCCCAGCTTAGTGTCATCAGCAAACTTGCTGATAGTACACTCAATTCCCTCATCTAAATCGTTGATGAATATATTAAATAATACTGGTCCCAGTACCGACCCTTGAGGCACTCCACTAGATACAGGCCTCCAACTAGACTCCGCCCCATAGACTACAACTCTCTGGCTTCTCTCCTTCAGCCAGTTCACAGTCCACCTCACTACCCGATCATCCAGACCACACTTCCTCAATTTAGCTGCGAGGATGCTGTGGGAGACTGTGTCAAACGCTTTGCTGAAGTCAAGGTAGACCACATCCACCGCTCTGCCATCATCCATCCACCGTGTTATTTCCTCATAAAAGGCTACGAGATTGGTCAAGCATGACTTCCCCTTGGTGAAGCCATGTTGACTGCCCCTCATAACCCTCTTATCCTTGATATGCCTTAAGATGGCACCAAGGATAAGGTGTTCCATCACTTTCCCAGGAATGGAGGTGAGGCTAACCGGTCTATAGTTACCCGGGTCCTCCTTCTTGCCCTTTTTGAAGACAGGAGTGACATTTGCTTTCCTCCAGTCCTCAGGCACCTCTCCCGTTTCCCAAGACTTGGTAAAGATGATGGAGACAGCCAGTTCCCTCAGCACCCGCGGGTGCATCCCATCTGGACCCATGGATTTATGGATGTCCAGATTGCTCAACTGGTCTCTAACCCATTCCTCATTGACTAAGGCAGACCGCTCCGTTGACCTATCTTCATCCGAGGTCTCAGCGGTACAGGGCTCTTCAGGACTGCCTCCGGCAGAGTAGACAGAGACAAAGAAGTCATTCAGTAACTCTGCCATCTCTGTATCTTCTGTCACCAGGGCACCCATCCCGTTCATCAGCGGGCCTACATTGCCTCTGGTGTTAGTTTTATCTGCCATGTATTTGAAAAAGCTCTTTCTGCTGTCCTTGACCCCTCTTGCCAGCTTTAATTCCAAGGAGGCCTTAGCCATCCTAGCAGCTTTCCTACATCCTCTAGCAGCAGCCTTATATTCTTCCCAAGTGGCCAGCCCTTCTTTCCATGACCTGTAAACTCTTCTCTTCCACTTGGGCATACCCAGCAATTCCCTATTTAGCCACGCAGGTCTCCTGACCCTCTTCCTCGACTTCCTACGTGTCGGGATGCTCCGATCTTGAGCTCGGAAAAAGCAGTCCTTGAACGTCAACCAACTATCTTGGGCCCCTTTCCCTTCAAGCAGCCTAGCCCACTGGATTTCCCCTAGCAATCGCTTGAATAGGCCAAAGTTTGCCCTGCTAAAGTCCAGGGTTGCGATTCTACTTGCTATTCTACTGACCCAACCACACAAGATCCTGAATTCTACCATCTCGTGGTCGCTGCAACCAAGGCAGCCCTCAACCTTCACTCCTTCACCCAGACCCTCCTTGTTAGTGAGGATGAGATCCAGCAGCGCACCTCTCCTGGTTGGCTCATCCACCATTTGCATGAGGAAGTTATCATCCATACACTGGAGGAACCTCCTGGACTGCGGCTGGGTTGCCGAGTAGTCCTTCCAGCAAACATCAGGGAAGTTAAAATCCCCCACGACGACCACGGCCTGTGACTGTGAGGCCGCTCTCAGCTGCCTGTAGAAGGCCTCGTCAACTTCCTCACCCTGATCCGGTGGCCTGTAACAGACCCCCACAACAGTATCGCCCCTGCCAGCCTGTCCCTTAATTCTCACCCACAGACTCTCGACTCGCTCATCATCTGTCCCCGGACAGAACTCAACGCATTGTAGCTGCTCTCGCACATAAAGAGCAACCCCACCACCCCGCCTGGCTGGCCTGTCTTTCCTGAAAAGGACATAGCCCTGCATGACTATATTCCAGTCATGTGAGCTGTCCCACCACATCTCTGTAATTGCCACCAGGTCATAATCTCCTGACTTAACACAGGTTTCTAGCTCCTCCTGCTTATTTCCCATGCTGCGCGCATTGGCGTACAGACATTTCAGGGAGCGAGCTGAGCACACCGATTTCACCCTAGGATTACAGGAGGCCTCCCAGTCATCATCAATTCCGGAGCGCTGTCCCACTGAGGCAAGCCCAGCTACAACCCCATCCCCCTTCAAATCTACTTTAAAGCTCTCCAAATGAGCCCTGCTAATTCGTGCCCCAGCATCCTTTTGCCTCTGTGCGATAAACCTTTCCCACATGCCATTGTCCAGACTGGTGCCCTATAAAACCAGCCGTTATCAAAGAATCCAAAGCCCTGCCTGCAGCACCAGCCTCGAAGCCAATCGTTTATGGACTGAATTTTCCCATTCAGTCCCACATCATCAATGGAAGATGGAAGGAGTGAGGAGAAGATCACTTGAGCCCCAGAGTCTTTCACCATCCGCCCCAAGGCCCTGTAGTCTTTCTTCATCCCCCTCAGACTGCGGGAAGCAGCTTCCCCCTCACCCGTCTGGAAGACCAGCAGCGGGTAGTAGTCTGTCGGGCGCACCAGGTTGGGGAGCGCCCTGGTGATATCCCTGATCCGGGCTCCAGGCAGACTACACACTTCCCTATGATGAGGGTCAACTCTGCATATCGGGCCCTCTGTTCCTTTCAGAATGGAATCACCTACTACAATGACCCTTCTTTCTTTCTTATCAGAGGCAGTCTTGAGGTGTGAAGTCGACCGCTTTTTCCTATGTGGCCTTGTAGGTGGGCCTTGCACCACATCCTCACCTACCTCTCCTTCAAGATCCAGGGCCTCAAACCTATTACGGAGGGACACCTGGGGAAGCAGGGCAGGAAGGGAGGAGGGCTGCCCACGACGCCAAACTGGAACTCGCTTCCAACACTCGTCATCTTTTTGGTCCTCTACCTCCACGCGACAGCTACAGGGCAGGGGCTGTCTCGGGCCATCCCCCTCTGTCTGAGAGGGCAGGGGGTCCATCCCCTTTTGGGGGATATCTCCCTGGAACCGTTCCAACTGGCCCGCCAGGGAGTTACTCCACCAGTCGATCTCCCTTTCACACTCCCTGATGGTCCTCAGCGTCTCAACCTCCTCCTTAAGTTTAGCCACCAAGCTAAGCAGATCTTCTACCTGCTCACACCTCACACAGGTGGAATGCTGTCCTCCCTCCCCCGACGGCAAATTCAATTTAGTCAATAAGGTATACGTATTAGCTATTACTGGATGAATATCCTCTATCAATTTGTTGATTCCTGAGATCTTGAACCAATCTACAACTTTATTTCTTTACTGTCCAGATAGGAGTATTATATTCCAATTCACATTCAATAATATCAGTGATTATTTTTTTTAATTCCCTTTCCTGCAATTTTAAGGGATATTGTTTTATTCTAATTGGGCAGGCTCCCCTTTTTATTTCTACTTTAACAGGCAAAGCATTTTTCACCTTACCTGGAGCTTCAGATGCTCATATTCCCAGATATACCTGGATTAAGGATTTCTTCTATTTCAGGGAGGTCCTTCTGTTTGCTTTTTCTGTTGAATTAAACTCAAAACTGCAATTAATTTACTTTTAACTCCTAATTCCATTTTGCCTTCTTTAAATGTTGCTTCTTGCCTGAATGAAGATTTCGGAGAACTTAGCACGCATAAAAAATTTATGCATTCCTATTTGTTATCCCAGTTTGTACTTTAAAGGTTTCAGAAAGAATGCCTTGTTTTGCCCCCCCTTTTTCCTGTTTCCTTTTTTTGTTGTTTTTGTTGTTTCTTTTCCTTGGTGGCCAGTAGCTCCCACATCTGTAACAAATTCTTTTTCCTCTGATTTAACGCCGAATAAGTTGCTCCTGTATTCACTAAAATTCCACTTTATTTCCTCTAGTCCCTAGTTTTAATTTAACCAGTGGATCAGCTAGGGTAGATTCCCCAGTTCCCTTGTCATTCTAGTTCCAATTCAGCCACTGGAGCCACCCCATGGCACACACCCCCTCCCCGGGCAGTCTCACTTCTAACATCCAAAACTCCCCACAGCACACACACACCTATCTGGTCCCATAGGAGAACCCACTTCCCCCACCTTTGCCCGATATTCCTCCTCCATCAGTTTCAAAGCACTCCTGCCCACATTTATTCAACAACCCCTCAGTCCCATCTGTCAGCATGTCTGTTCCCACTTGTTTGCCTGCCCCAGCACTCATCCCGTGCTCAAACACAGGAGCTGTGCGACCTCCCCTCCTTTCCCCCTTGGTTTTCCCTTTTTTTTTTTTCTCACAGCTGCTCACCCTGCTCTGCAGGGGCTGCAGACGCCTGCCTCTGCAACAGCACTTCTGGTTTAATGTGAATGTGCTGCTTGTTGCCAGTGACAGCAATCTCCTCCTCCTTATCTATATTTGATAGGACAGATATAGAGGGTGCTCCTCTCAGAGGTACCTGTGATATATAATTTTCCTATTTATTTTCCTGATTACTGCTTTTTTAACTTTTAAACATAATTTCCCCAATATCACAGGCTGACCAACATCTCTCCAGCTCAGCTTTCTCTTTTCTCCCTGTCCTTTTCCAAAGCCAAAATGAGGGATCTGGCAGAGGTTTATTAATTTCACATTCTGCCTGACACTCAGGGTGGTTTCTTAAAGTGAAAAACATATCTGTATATAGTACTTCATCCCATTTTCCTGGCCACCTCAAAACCAACATTCATTGTAACAATGAATTATAATTCAGAGTTCCGTTTTTAGGCAATTTCTCCTGATCTTCCAAAGTATATAAAGGCCACCATTGGTTAAAATATTTTATCAATGTTTTCTTGTTTACTGAGCCACCAGAAGACCCTCTGTGAGGTATATAGGAATGGTTCGTGTCAGAAACTTAGGAGTCCTTGTCATCATTGCACTTTGGGAGGAATCGAAAATCATGTGTAGAATGTATAGGAATGATCAGATTAAGATGGGAGTTCCTGTAAATACAATGATGAAAGAAAAGAAGGAACAAAGGAATAATCCTTCCTAATCAAAGTCTTTGTTACTTTAAGGGGTACTTTGTTTAACTACTTGAATGTCTCAGATGCTTTGCTAACTACAGAGGGTGTTTTGTTTAACTGCTTGAATACCTTAAGGGGGTTAGGTAATCAAGGGATACATTCTGTTACAGGATGAGGTGAAACTTGTGTATTTGATATGTAACTATATAAGAAATGGAATTGAGGGGGCTAAGATAGTGGTTAAGCTTGTGACAGACATTCCCTGTTAATGTATTGCCAAGGAATTCAATGACTTTTTAAGAAGTTTCATCACCCAAAGATAAGATCCCAGCAACAGGAGGAGAACAATGAAAAAGAATCACGTCGGTATTTGGGTGAAGGAGACGACAGGATTGGCTGAAACCCAAGACCGAGGAGTATAAGACACTGTACCCCAGAACTCTCGGCGTGCGTTGCTGGTGGAGTGAAGGCTCCCCTGCGCACCCAGTGCTGCTTGCTTATTGCTTCTCAATAAATTGTAAATAAATTAAATTTGGACTAAAACCCTGTCTATGCTAAATTTTTATAACACCTCCCAGTTCTTTCCAATGTGCCAAAATGTAACCGAATGGGCTTTTTCTCAGAATTCCCTCATTTTGACTGGCTCCCATTTCAAACAATCTTTTGCAAATCTCTCTAGCTTCTCTTTCTCAGTGCTCTGAAGATGCACTTAAAAAAAAATATGAGAGCACCTACACAAAAGTTTTATGATTTTCTCAGGGGGTTCAGTAAAATAATATCTCTGGGTTCTGCAGATCAACTCCCCTGTTGTTAGATCATAGTTTCGCTTCAATCAAAATTTACACTGCCCTAGTATCCACGGCAGGTCCCACTGTTCAAAAGTTATTATGCACCCATATGTGAGGCTACAAGCCTCTGGTACTGAGTCTCAAGAGTAGGACTAAAGATATTAGAGGTTATACTTCTCTTATACAGCCACTGGGGCGCAGAGGGAACTCTTCTTAACACCCCCCCCCCCCCCATTAGCAGCAGTTTACTTTTGTCTACTCCTCCCCCACCACTTAAGCACTGTAATCTTTAACACTAAGGACAGACATACACACACACAAAACTCTTAGACACAACACAAAACAAAGACGCTTTGTCCGTCTCCATCTCTGGCCGCTCTCCTCTCGGAGAACACAGAACTGCGGATCAGGACTCCACACTCGCTTCATAGCTATGCTACATCTCAGTCACACAGAAATACAAACACACATGGGATCCCATACACTCACACTATGGTTCTGCTTACCTTTCTCCTGCTTCTTATGGTAGCAGGTCCGTCCTGGTTGCCAGAATTTGAGATGCAGTGGAGACCTGGTGGGTTTGCCTACCCTTCACCTACTTCCACTACAGTCATTAGCAGGTCCATCCTGGTTCCCAAAACCTGGGATGCAGCGAAAACCCAGACTCAGACGATCCACCCTCAGGATCACTAGGAGCCGCTCTATTGGTCGGTGAGTCCCTTGCTTGCAAGCCCTACCTACCAAGCGGAACTACACTGTGTGCCAGACGTCTCTGCGTGCCTTACCAGCAGCACTGGGCCACGTGTACGCCTTACAGGCCCCCTAAATTACTTAAATTTCAAGCATACCGTTTCTCCCCAGCAGGCACCGGTTGTTCTCTGTCCCCGCAGTGAGTGGATAAGAAGTGGAGCTC
This sequence comes from Neopsephotus bourkii, assembly GCF_033783945.1. NCBI lineage: Eukaryota > Metazoa > Chordata > Aves > Psittaciformes > Psittacidae > Neopsephotus > Neopsephotus bourkii. The sequence goes on along the minus strand of NW_026901088.1, from coordinate 238,212 downwards.
CTCCAGGCAAGTGGCCTGGGGCGCCTAGGATGTCCACCCCTCAGCCAATCCTGCAGCTGAACAGAGGCCTCCTGGCTGGCTCGCCAAATTGATGTGCGGATTGGTATACTTTTATTCAGTGCTGAGACACATGGGGTATAGCTCCTCCAAAGGCATGCATACCTCAGTGTTGTTTCCCTCTACATTTATTCTCTAAAGTTATACATATTCATAAGGTTACACAATATGCCTATGCATATTCATGCCCTATCCCCGTTTCGTATTATAATGAGCTAGAAGGTCCTTTGCACCTGCGCAGTGCCCCCAGGGTATCAAGATGAAGTAAATGAGTCTTCCTCTTGTGAGTAGGGGTCTTCAAGACAAAGTAAATGAGTCTTCCTGGAGCCCAAAATTTTTACCTCTAGTCGTCATGCATGCTCTTTAGGAGTCTGGTCAAAGTCCAAACCACAAAGCTGGTCTTCACTGGAACTAAGTAACTGTTTCTCCCCCTTATCAGTCTGGTTCTCCCCCTTATCAATAGCCTATTGTCCTGGTACTGCATGGCAAGTTGGCAGGTATTTGCAAACAATGTTTTCTGTTAAACACGAAAAATTCCTTTATACGCTCTTGCACAACCCCCTTGTACAATCCCCTTGTACAATCCCCTTGTACATTGGTCAACCCTCTGCATCAAAGATGTTTTCTTTTGGCTGGGCGAAAAACCACCATAGGGTCAGTCCTCTTGTGATGAAGAGACAGGAGACAAGGCAGGATGAACCCATTGAGCAGGGACCTAACGAGGTCCTTTATCTGTGGAAACACAAGCATACCCTTGTCCCCAGGTTATTAAAGGGAACAAGCCTTCCCATTCATGAGTTTCAAGATTACATACTTTAACATGAGCTTTCCCCTGTTCAAAATTCTTAGAACCCCTGAAATGGTGCTGTATAGGAGGTCCATCTTCCGTCCAGAGATTTAAAAAATTCAAAACATAACAAACTTTTGCTATACATTCTTGTGGAGTTAACCCTGAACTTCCTCTTTTTTGTTTCACATATCTACTATCAATGCCTGCTTTATAACACTACCATCATATTAGAATCTCTGCTCTGTTGGCCTGAAGTGCCATGGGCCCACCAGGCTCAGAATAATTCACTGTCTCCTGCAGCAGTTTCTGCAGCTTGTTGCTGGGGACTCCATATGGCTGCCTTCCATCTCCGACACTTCCAAAGCACTGGAGGGGCACAGTGGACTAGATTCTTGCCCATACTGTCCTACACACCATGCCACTCACGACTGTCCAGCCTTGGGGAAAATCTCCTGGTCTTCCTATATTGTCGTCTAACCCTAGACAAGTACCAAACCCGAATGCCGCAGAAAAAATATGGACTCAGAGATCAATATGATCAGACAAAAGCCATTTATTAAAAAGCCTTAACTCCTTATATACTATTGCTTACATACACTTACAGTGATTTGGCATATTATGATTGGATACATGTCTTGAAGACCCTTAGTGACTAACATATAATTGGTTAAGCACAGGTGTGAGAACTTGACCTCAAAAGCTTGCCAACAGTCCACAATTCTCATAACTCTGTGAATTCCAGCTTATTCTTATCTTGCTTGCTTAAGCTTCCTCCGGCCTCTCATGGCCTTGCTGTATCTTTCAGGATTATTCAGAGTTCATGTACCAATTATCCATTCTCCCGTGAGAACACTGTCTCCACATCTTCCCCTTTTAGTTTTATATATCTTTTGGATGACCCTACTTGATCAGGGGATTTGGGCTAGATTATATCTCCAACATATGCCAACTACAGGCTGCTGGACCTGCCCCCTTTTTCTCCTGTATGGCTCATACTTCTTAGACAATGCCTTCTGTATGCATACAAAAATGTGGTAGTGGGCTTTTGGACCCCCAGTGGTTATTTCTTCATCACTTTGTTTCAGGATCACTGTCATATTAGTAACCACTAGGTGGTTCTGGCAAAGCTTATTTTAGTAATTCTGTTTTCTCTATAGTTGCTAACAAAGCCCAAGGTTCTTGAGGTTACTTATTTACAACCCTATTCTTCAATCAACCCCACTCTTCAATCCCCCCTTTTTCTTGTCCTATTGCAAATTCTTTTGCAACTGAGTTATTTCATTTTTATTTAAAGTTTCCTGTTTTCAGTCTTAGGGTTATTTTTCAGACATAGTTGACATTGTTTTGTCACTAATTGCACTATGGTATATAAATTTCTTCCTATGATCTGTTTGTTTAAATGTTTATGCAAGGCATTACTTCCCCAATGAGTTTTGTTATGTTCTTCTTGTATCAACTTCCATAATTGATTATAGGGGACCACTACTTGCCCATCAGGTATTTTTATCCAACCCTTTTCATTTTCCTGTCCTTCCAAGTCTTCAGTTAGTTTCATATCTTCTTTAGAGTACCTAGGTTTATTTTGCTCAATTACCAGTTTACCGCCAGGAATTAAGGACATCACCTCAACTCTTTCTGTTTCTGCTGCCTGTTTAGCCTCACGATCAGCCAAATTATTTCCAATTTCTTGATCAGAGTTACTTCTTTGATGTCCTTTACAATGTACGATAGGTAATTGTAGAGCTTCTAACAATCATAGAATTTCTGCTGCATGTTTAATTTGTCTTCCCTGAGTGTTTAAAAAGTCCTTGTTCTTTCCAAATTGCTCCATGTGCATGAACTACACCAAAGGCATATTTGGAATCAGTCCATATGTTTATCCGCTTGTCCTTTGCCAACTCCAAGGCTCTAGTCAAGGCTATTACTTCTGCCTTTTGTGCTGAGGTGTTAGAGGGTAATAGTTTAGCTTCTATTACCTTTGAAGTTGTAGTTATGGCATCATTTACCATCTTTAACAAATCTGCTGTCATCAGTGAACCAGGAATCTGCACCCTCCAGAGGCTCCTCCGTCAGATCTGGTCAGCTCAAATATACTGTCTCTATAGTGGCCAAGCAATCATGAGTCAATGGTTCGGTAGGGGTTTCCTGAAGGAAAGATGCTGGATTCACAGCATTAGTGATCACACCTCAAGAAACGTGATGGCAATAGCCAATGTGTACATTTTGTACTGCATGTGATACTAATACAGCAATCTTTTGTCCCAGTGTAAATTTTCAGGCCTCCTGGATGTTTAAGATAACTGCTGCCACTGCTCTCAGGCATCCAGGGCAGTCTTTACTTGGTTCATCCAGTTATTTTGAAAAATAGGCCACTGCTCTTTTATGAGATATCAATCTTTGAGTCAAAACGCCCAAGGCTATTCGCTATTTCTCATAGGAATATAGCCAGAAGTGTTTAGTTATGCCCAGGAGCCCCAGAGCTGGAGCTCTCATGAGTTCTGTCTTTAAACTTTTAAACGCTTCTTCAGCTTAATCTGCCCATTTTAGAAAGGTTGGACTTTCTTTTAGCAGCTCATATAAGGGTCCTACCAGAACACCATAATCGTGGATCCAGGGTTGACACCATCCTGTCATTCCCAGAAATGTCTGGATACCTTTAAATGTGGATGGTCATGGTGTTTGGCAGATTGCTTCCTTCTTAGCTGCTTCAAGTTCTGGTTTTCCTCCAACCTAAATAAGATGCTCGAGTTTGAATTAGTTGAGCCTTCAATTTAGATGCCCGGTATCCATTTAGCCCCAGAAAGTTTAACAATCCTACAGTCCATTGAACACATTCTTTCTCAGTTTTGGTAGCAATTAACAGGTCATCCACATACTGTAGTAACGTTCCTGTCTGGGTGGGTGCATCCCAGAATTCTAATTCTAGTGCCAATTGATTTCCAAAAATGGTCAGTCTGTTTTTAAGACTCTGAGGTAACACCCTCCGAGTGAGCTGTGTCCTTCTTCCTGTTTCAGGGTTTTCCTCTTCAAAAGCAAATAAATTTTGACTTTCCTTGGCCAGGGCCAGACAGAAAAATGAATCATTTAAGTCCAGAATGGTAAAGCCACTCCTGATTAGTACTCAATTTAGTCAATAAGTTATACAGATTAGCTACTACTGGATGAATATCCTCCACAATTTTGTTGATTGCTCTGAGATCTTGAACAAATCCTAAACTTTTCCCATCGGATTTCTTTAATGGAAAGATAGGAGTATTATATTCTAATTCACATTCAATTAATAATCCATATTTTTTTTTAATTATTTGTTTCCCTTTTGATCCTCCAATTTTAAGGGATATTGTTCTATTCTAATTGGGCAGGAACCCTTTTATTTCTACTTTAACAGGCAAAGCATTTTTTTTGCCTTACCTGGAACAATACAAGGTGTAGTTTCTTATTAGCAACTGGATAGTAAATACAGGTGGTTTTATACACAAAATCGCAGCCTCTAGTAGTAGCTACTTTACAGGCACACATATTCAGGATTTTACTTTTCAATTGCCCCCAAGTGATGTTTTCCAATCATTCGTTTTTCTCTTCCTATCTCATTCTGCTTGTAGATTAGGCATGAGGTTGCACTAAGCCCTCTCGCTTTTTCAGTTAGTATTTCCTCTTTCAAATGATCTATTTGTTCCTCCAAGTCTTGGATTCACCCCCAGGTTACTTTAAACACACTAAGTTTTGTTTTGTTTTTTTCATTCCTTGGCTCTGGTTTCCACCCTGGCCGTTCCACTGATGGAGCACCTGGAGCCGGATCGGAGGGTGGCTTCTTTTGAACATGGGGACAGAACTCTCATCAAATACCTGTTTTTTTTTTTTGTGAGACAAAGGGGCACAAAATCACAAAATGGAATATATAAACCTTTAGAATTAGTTTTAAGTAATATTAATTTTGATGGCTTTGTAACAGTAGCAATGGAAAATTACTGAGGTGCAGGATACATAGAGAAAAATATACACAGAGTACAGATAGAGAACATACTGAGAATTCTCACAAGATAAATTGTTATAGTTGGCATAGTTTTAAGAAAAACAGTCTAGGAGAAAAGGACACAGGGATAAGGAGTATCTGGGAAGCGCAGGTGTCCAGGATGGGCTACAGTTAAACTAACTGATAAGCAGGAGGATAGGAGGATTTTTATGTCTCTGGTGCTAAAGAACCAATTAAACTGGTATGAGCATCTACTGCGCGTGCTTCAAAGGCTGCCAGAAGTGATGAAGATTGTTGGAAGAAGTAAATGACCCTCAGAGACCACCACCACAATTCTGTACGCATGCGGGGAACTCTCTGGAAAATGATGTAATCCATATGTAGCCTCATGAATATGTATGTATGCCCAGGGACTATATAAGGATGGCTTGTGTAGCAATAGGGGGCACACGTTAGGGGGAGCTATCCCCCGTGTCTCCCGGTGCCACAATAAAGAATACCTGCTTGTCAGCTTGAAAACCTTGTTGGCAAGTTTGTTCCTGGAGTTTTCTCCGAATCAATGTGGCAACCCAGATAGGACCCTCTCTGCTCGGCTGCAGGACCCACTGAGGACAGGGCTCCCTAGGGCCCTCAGGATTTTTTTCCAGAGGGACCCCTTGACTCATTCGTGTCGCTGTGGTAGCAGACACTCTTTCACGGACACCCCCTTGTCATGGGGAAAGAGCTTGCGTGCCCTTGTGAAATTGGGAGTTATGCTGGTGGTGGCTTATGCTTCCAGTAGGGTCTCCCATGCCAGTCAGCTCTCAAATGAAGGGTCAGACAAAGTGTGTCCATGGGCAGGATGGGCTCACTAGCCTTCAGGCAACCATCCTAGGAGAAGGACAACTCCAACTTCAAACCCGGGCAGATGGAGCTCGTGTAGCCCTGTAAGGCCATCCATCTAAGAGAAGGATACTCTAATTAAACCTACGACCTGAGGACTTTGCTGTCACTGTCCAAGCTCACTAGGCCCTGGCAGATAAACCTCAGGTGTAAAGGGTGAGGCCAGTTCTGCGCACGCTGTGCCTCACCTAAAATAAATCCACTGCGCAGGCCCGAAGGGTTTACCCACACTTGCAAAGCCCTGTAGCGACAGGCGAGGGACGAAACGGCAGGTGATAAGGTGCACTGGAAGTCGCAGACCCAACCCTGCATGCAGGCGGTTCAGGACATTGGTCGCTCAAGTCTGACCCAGGAGATGACAGTCTTGTTTGGCAGCATCCTGAATGACCAAGCAGCCTTTTTCAAGGACAGCACTGCTTGCTCCATATGGAGAGAGGCCTAGAAAAGGTGGCCTAACCAAAGCTCATCTCCCCCTCCACCTGGTTGGCTAGCCGCGGCCAACGGGCATCTTCTATTGCGGTCAATTAAAGACAAAGAGACAAAGGCATACACCTGCCTCCAAAGGTGTGTCCAGATTGACACTCGCATGTTGGAGCATTAGAACCATGCTTGATACAGTGAACAGTGGGCGTCCTGAGCGCCGTTCTGCACTAATTGCCCATGAATTGTCACGACTTAACATTGATATCGCTGCTCTCAGTGAAGTTCGCCTTCATGAGGAAGGTAGCCTCAAAGAACATGGTGCTGGCTATACACTCTACTGGTCAGGCAAACCCAAAACTGAAAGTCATCTTTCTGGAGTCGGCTTCATGATTAAAAACTCCATCATCTCTAAACTTGAAAATTTGCCGATAGGTCATTCCGACCGTATTATCTCCTTACGTCTTCCACTACACAATAAGCAACACGTTGTTCTTTTCAGCATATATGCTCCAAGTCTGCAAGCTGACCCTGCAGAAAAAGAAAAATTCTACTCCGACCTGCGTCACCTCACTCAGAAAGTTCCTATAGAAGATAAGATCATAATCCTTGGTGACTTCAACGCCCGAGTAGGAAAGAACTTTGAAGCCTGGAAAGGAGTACTAGGCAAGCATGGTGTTGGCAGCTGCGATGATAACGGTCATCTCTTACTAGAGTTCTGTGCAGAGCAATAGCTTACCATCACCAACACTATCTTCCAGCAGAAAGACAGATAGAAGACAACCTGGATGCATCCTCGATCTAAACATTGGCACCTTATTGATTATGTTTTAGTGTGCCAGAGAAATATTCGTGATGTCTGCCAGACCAGAGTGATGCCTAGTGCAGAATGCCAAACAGACCACCGCCTTGTGCGTTGCAAACTTAATTTCCACTTCAAGCCCAAACCTAAGAGGGGCGGCATTCCAAGGAGGAGGCTCAATGTTGATAATCTTCAAATAGCTGCAGTGAGGGACAGCTTTCAGGCTAACCTTCAAACGAGGCTTGAAGACCAACTTATAGATTCTTCTCCTGAAGCGCTTTGGCAAAATATCAAAAACAGCATCCTGCAGTCCTCCGTAGAATCCATTGGGTTCTCCTCAAAGAAAAACAAAGACTGGTTTGACGATAGCAACCTGGAGGTCCAGGAATTGCTGACAAAAAAGAGATCTGCTCATCAAGCACACCTCGCTCAGCCACTCTGCCATGTAAGAAAAGCAGCCTTTCGTCTTGCATGTAGCAAACTCCAACAGAAACTTAGAGACATCCAGAACAAGTGGTGGCTCAACCTAGCAGAAAAGACTCAACTATGTGCAGATTTGGGTGACCACAGAGGATTCTATGAGGCTCTGAAGGCAGTGTATGGACCCACATTCCAGGTGCAAAGCCCCTTACTTGGTGCAGATGGCCAAACGCTTCTTACAGATAAAATCTCCATCCTGAATCGTTGGTCTGAACATTTTCAAACCCTCTTTAGTGCTAATCGTGTAGTCCAAGGCAAAGGAATCCAGCACATTCTGCAACATCCGGTGAAAAACGAATTGGATTTAGCCCCTACCATGGGAGAGACTCTTAAGGCCATACAGCAGGTGAAAACTGGCAAGGCAGCTGGGGTTGACGGAGTCCCACCTGAAATATGGAAGCATGGAGGCCAAGCACTTCACGCTAAATTTCATGAGCTAGTTGTGTGCTGTTGGGAACAAGGCAAAATACCGTCTGACTTTCGTGATGCAATCATCGTCACTCTGTATAAGAAAAAAGGTGTCAAGTCAGACTGCTCAAACTACCGTGGTATAACTCTGCTCTCCATTGCTGGTAAAATTCTTGCAAGAATACTATTGAACAGACTAGTACCTGCCATCGCAGAAGAACTTCTACCTGAAAGTCAGTGTGGTTTCAGGGCTAATAGAAGTACCACAGACATGATATTTGTTCTCAGACAATTGCAAGAAAAGTGTAGAGAACAGAATAAGGGGTTATACATAACTTTCGTTGACCTCACCAAAGCTTTTGACACTGTGAGCAGGAAAGGCTTGTGGCTGATCTTAGAACGATTAGGTTGTCCCCCCAAGTTCCTGAAAATGATTATTCTGTTACATGAGGATCAGCAAGGCCAAGTCAGGTATGGCGATGCACTCTCTGAGCCTTTCCCAATAACCAATGGTGTGAAACAAGGTTGCGTTCTCGCACCGACCTTATTCACAATCTTCTTCAGCATGATGCTCCAAAGGGCTACAGCAGACCTCGAAGAACAAGACGGCATTTATATTCGATATCGTACCGATGGTAGCCTATTCAATGTAAGGCGACTGAAGGCCCACACTAAGACCCTAAACCATCTTGTCCGTGAACTGCTCTTTGCTGATGATGCCGCCCTTGTTGCCCACACAGAAGCAGCTCTGCAACGTTTAACATCTTGCTTTGCAGAGGCGGCTGAGGTTTTTGGGCTGGAAGTCAGCTTGAAGAAGACAGTAGTCCTCTACCAACCTGCACCCCAAGAAGATCATCGCCATCCCCATATTACCATCGGTGAGTCAGACCTTAAGACAGTTCAGCAGTTCAGCTATCTAGGAAGCATCATTTCCTCGGATGCCACGATCGACAGAGAGATAGACAACAGAATAGCAAAGGCATATAGAGCCTTCGGAAAACTCCATAAAAGAGTCTGGTGTAATAAACACCTGAAGAAAAGTACAAAGATCAGTGCCTACAGAGCCATTGTATTGTCTACTCTTTTATATGGGTCTGAATCATGGGTCATCTACCGTCATCACCTGCGACTCCTGGAACGCTTTCATCAGCGCTGCCTCCGTACAATTCTAAACATCCATTGGACTGACTATGTGTCTAATGTCACTGTCCTCGAACAGGCAGGGGTCACCAGCATCGAGGCCATATTGCTGAAACTGCAGCTGTGCTGGGCAGGGCACGTCTCTAGAATGAAGGATCACCGCCTCCCCAAGATCGTGTTTTATGGTGAACTTGCCACCGGCAGCCGCAAGAGAGGTGCCCCAAAGAAGAGATATAAGGACTCCCTGAAACAATACCTTAGCCTTGGCCATATTGACTACCATCAGTGGTCCACCTTGGCCTCTAATCGGGAGACTTGGAGGCACACCATACATAATGCCGCTGACTCCTTTGAGTGCTCACGAAGAACTAGTCTCAAGGAGAAAAGACAACGCAGGAAGAATCATGTCCCACCTGTTCCACCCAAGGAGACCTTCTGCTGTGCTTTTTGTAGCCGGATTTGCCTATCCCACATTGGCCTTCTTAGTCATCAGCACGCTTGTAGCAAGCGTGGGTAAATGCCCTTCCCAAATCTTCGTTCGCGAAGTCAAGCCATGATGATGATGATGACATTAAGGTCTTGTGATTTTGGTATCAGTGACAGACTGTTATAACTAAGCAGGGGGCATCTTGTAATTTGGGTCCTACAAAACACAGGGGGTGTCTTGTGGAAATGGTTTTGGGTCCAGTGTGCTATCAACAGCCCATAAGGGATTTGATTCAGTGATGCTGTCAGCGTGGGTCCCTGAATAGGTTAGTAGAATACTCCAATACTGTGGGCTGTCCAGTATGGTTCCCACAGTGGGACGCAGACAGGCTGGTCGGACACAAGGGTCTTATCCTTCTTGGGACACTGACACGCTGGTCAACAATGAAACCCCCCTATTAATGTTACAATATGGTCTGAGCCATAAAAGGTTAGGAAGTATTGCTTTTGGTTCTACTGGTATTCATCTTATTTTGTGGCTTGTTACATTAATGGCTTTGGTCTTGTGATTTTGGTACTGGTGACAGGATGTGTCATTAACTGTGTTATTAACTGTTGTTTGTTTGACTGAATTTAAGTCTCTGTCTCAAGTGTTGTAGCTGTGTGGAGTGTGTTTGGGGGATCCCGTTTGTGTGTGTGTGTGTGTGAATGTGAGATTGATAATGGAAAATCAGCAGAGTGAAGAGATCTTAAAAAAGAATCCTTTTGGGTGCATTTTGGCACACTGGAAAGAACTTGGCGGGTCTCCTGGGGGCTTGGTAAAAAAGAAAACATTGGTAAAATATTGTAACCAATGGTGGCCTTTGTAAAATTTGGAAGATCAGGAAAAATGGCCTAAAAATGGAACTCTGAACTCTAACACATTGCTACAATTAATGTTGTTTTGAGGGGGCAAGGAAAATGGGATGAAGTAATGTATGCAGATATGTTTCTCACTTTAAGAAATCACACGGACTGACAGACTGAATGCAAAAGTAATATAGCTCCGCCAGATTCCTTAATTTTGGGTTTGGAAAAGTACAGGGGAAAACTGAAAGTTAAGTTGGAGATGTTCAGCCTGTGATATTGGGGAAAGATGTTTAAAGTTAAAAAACAGTAATCAGGAAGATAGGGTGGAAAATCACGTACCACAGGTACCTCGGAAAGGAGCACCCTCTGCATTTGTCCTATCTGATATTGATAAGGAGGAAGAGATTTCTGTCACTGGCAACAAGCAGCACATTCACATTCAGCTTTAAGAAGGGGTTAAGCCAGAAGTGCTGTTGCAGAGGCAGGCATCTGCAGGCCCTGCAGACCTGGGTGAGCCGCTGTGAGAAAAGAAAAAAAAGGGAAATCCAAGGGGGAGAGGGGAGCTCGAGCATTTCCTGTGTTAGAGCATGGGAGGAGAAATGTTGGGCAGAGCTGAGGGAGTGGGCTCTTCTTCTGTGGAACCGGATCAGTGTGGGTGCTATGGCGAGTTTGGACGCTGGAAGTGAGACTGCCCGGGGGGGGGGGGGCAGTGCCATGGAGTGGCTCTGGTGACTGAACTGGAACTAAACTGACAGGGACCTGGGGAATCTACCCTATCAGATACAGTGGTTACATTAAAACTAGGGACTAGAGGAAATAAGGTGGAATTTGAGTGGATAAAGGAGCAACTTATTTGGTGTTGGAAGAAGTAAACGACCCTCAGATACCACCACCACAATTCTGTATGCATGCGTGGAACTTTCTGGAAAATTATGTAATCCATACGTAGCCTCATGAATATGTATGTATGACCAAGGACTATAATAGGACGGCTTGAGTGGCAACTGGGGAACACATGTTAGGAGGAGATATCCCCTGTGTCACCTGTCTCCGCAATAAAGAATACCTCCTTGTCAGCTTGAAAACTTTGCTGGCAAGTTTGTTCCTAGAATTTTCTTCGAATAATTTTTTTTTGCTTGTTTTTGTTTTTGTTGTTTGTTTTTTTTGGGGGGGGGTTGTTTGTTTCTTTGTTTTTTTTCAAATTTGCTCCCCCTGCTTGGCACAGCTACAAATGCCAGCCTGCTCAGCAGCAGCTACAGCTGCTTGCCTGCTTCACCAGCAGCCATAAATACCTGCCAGCAACCGCACTTTTGCATTAACCCTTTCTTGCCCAAAATGTTAAACTGCTACCAGTTAAAAACTTTTACATTGTAAGGGATACAATTATGATTCGTGTCAGCAGCTTAGAAACCCTTGCAAGCATTGCACTTGGTATAAGAAGAAAGAAGAAATAATGTAATAATCATTTTTTTACATTAGTTAAGTACCATAAGAATTATATTGTAAAATTCTGAACACTTTGTAAACTTTAGAATATTGCCTAAAGGGAAACAGCTGTAACCCCCAATATATGCTTATGCAAGATTGTAATCACAATATATAGGAACTAAGCCTTAAGCAAATAACAGATGTCCGGTAGTGCCAACAATGCTTATACAAATTGAGCTCTTTGCAAAGGGATGATTTGTCACTCAAAGGTCACGAGATAAGGAAGAAGAATGAAGAACTTGCGATTCAGCAATCTTCAAGAAAGCAGAATAAGCAAGAAAACAGAACAAGGACCCTAACAACAGGATACCATAGACTCAGACAATACCCTAACAGGATATGCAGGATGTAAAGAGCACAGATACCAGATGTGATAATGTATAAAAGAGTAAAACCCAAAAGAGACAGTGTGTGCTGCTGGTGGAGTGAAGGCTCCCCTGCGCACCCAGCGCTGCTTGCTTATTGCCTCTCAATAAATTATAAATAAATTAAATTTGGACCAAAACCCTGTCTATGCTAAATTTTTATAACAACATGAACCCAACAACAAAAAATATACAGAACACCATCTACCCTCAACATATGCACTCACACACACATGTATGGGATCCCACAATCACAGTCCACACAACTACAATATTTGAAGCACAAAATCCAGGCAATCATTACTCCCACTACACAATCCCACCTACAGAATGTGGCACAAGTACCCTGTGGAGACTAATAGGAAATCAGCTCCGAGAAGCATCATCGCAGTGTGAGGTGGCAGGCTCAACCTTAGCTGGCATCCCCACAGTATCTTTGCCTCCCCCACATCGCATGAGGCCTGGGCTTTTGTACTGACCAAAATGCACACTCATTCCAACCCAGGTGGCCAGCCTGTGTTGGAAGAAGCGGCCAGCAGTATCTATAAAGGTCTCCAAAGGTTGATAGAAACCTGGACATACTTATCTTTACCAACATGAGTATCACAGAGAGACTGTATTAAATGAGTTGTATATGGGGTCCCAAGTCCACGGTCCGTCACAGTCTGCCTGATACCCTTGATAAGAGCATACGAGAGACCTTCCCACCATGGGTCTTGATCCAGCACATACACCACCAGGAAAGCACACAATATGTCTGCATCCCCCACCGGTCTCACTACTCCCTTTACAGCTGTGCTTTTAACATGAGGATCTGGGGGATATAAATCAGGCTCCTTTTCCAGATGAATAGGATCCAGGTCAAAAGGACCATCCAGCTCAGAATCAGAATTATCAGGCATCACAACCTCAGGAGCATCAACAGCAGTCTGATGGACGTGCACAGGCTCCTTCTTGGTGTCAATAGGCCTGAGTCAAAAGGATCATCTTCATCTCTGTCCTCAGACTTCGCAGCCGCGGCGGCATCCGGCGGAGGTTCGGGGGAGGGTGGGGGAGGAGGGGAACGACGACTGGCTCCACAATCTCAATTTTTTTACTTTAACGTCTCTAAAATAGATCTCCAAATGACTAACAAATTTTTCAGTGTCATTGCCTTTTGTAACTGCATTCCACAATTTAACTCCTGCACCATTCCACAAAGAGACCTCAAATACGGTAGACTCATCTATCTCTGGATAACACATCTTTGACCATTTCAACATTAAATTTAAGTCTGTCTCTTTAAAGGTTATACCCTTCACCTTAAGAAGGACTGAAATCATCCATAAAACAGGGGCTTCTTCCTTAGCGATTTTTTCTCAAATCCCAAGCTCAAAGGCTTCATTAACCCCCTGGATCAGCTCTTTTTCTTTACTCCAGAGCAATAGTCTTTTTGACAGATTATTCTCTTACTCTATCCCTCTCGCTGAGAGGATATGATGGAAGAGCACAAGGATAACCATTTTTTCTTTACTTAATTGATTCCCCATCCTAATCCTCTTTCAGACCCGTTGGCTGTTACCTTATTTGAACTGCTCAGTGTCTTCTGGGCTCACAAGGCTCCGTTCCGAGGCGTCTGCCTCCCAGTCCTGGGCCTTCCAGATTGAACACAGCTGACGTCCCTGCAGCTCTGCGTTTTCCACTTTCGTTGGTGCCACGTGCTTTAATTCCTTCAGTTTCAATATGAAAAATAACAGGGGTGCCCCAGGTTGGGCACCATTTGCTGCAGAAAATATATGGACTCAGTCAGAGATCAATATGATCAGACCAAAGCCGTTTATTGCAAAGCCTTAACTCCTTATATACTATTTCTTACATACACTTACAGTGATTTGGCATATTATGATTGGATACATGTCTTGAAGACCCTTAGTGACTAACATATAATTGGTTAAGGACGGGTGTGAGAACTTGACCTTGAAAGCTTGCCAACAGTCCACAGTTCTCATTAACTCAGTGAATTCCAGCTTCTTCTTATCTTGCTTGCTTAAGATTCCTCAGGCCTCTCACGGCCTTGCTGTATCTTTTGAGTTTATTCAGAGTTCATGTACCAATTATCCATTCTCCCATGAGAACACTGTCTCCACAACTACTTCTGAATGATTAATATTCATTATTCATTCACCTATTATTGATTGTGGAAGCGAGGTTGGCAGGCAAGGGTTACGTTCCCATGGCTGAACTTGGCCAGGGACCAGTTTTGTAAAATTCAGCAAGAAACCCAGCTTGGTAAAACACCAGCTGTGCAAAAGGATAAGCTGACCTTGTAGTTAACGAGTATCTTGAAGGGAGGAACAAGGATGTTAGAAAAAGGGATGCAACCACAGGAATTTCCCAAGAATGTGTGTGTGTAGCAGTCTAGCTCTATATATACCCTAGGCTTAAGCAGAATAAACGGATCACTTCTATCAATCACAATGATTGTGCTGTGTTCCCTCCGCATCGCGATGACATAGAGTCTCCGACAAATTGGCACCCGAACAAGGGGCTTAGACCAAGGCGAGACAAAGAAACCCAGGTACCCGTAGAGGCTGGGTGTCCTGGGTTTAGCAGTAGCAGTCATTTTTCTCTTTCTTGGTAGCTGGGGCAGTGCTGTGTATTGACTTTCAGCTGGGAAACAGCAGTCCCAGAGTGCTTTGGTGTGGTAGGACAGGCCAAGGACTACTTCGAGTAGGCAGTGTTAATGAAGCCACATTTCATTTGCTGGGAGGAAGCAGAGTGAGGACACCTGACCCAAAACTGACCAAAGAGGTATTCCATACCACAGCACGTCATGCCCAGGAGGTAACTGGGAGTTAGCCGGAAGGGCAGAGGGACTGCAGGGTTGGAGGAGGTATTGGTCGGTGCTTGGTCGGGCTGGGGGGGGGCAAGTTATCAGTCGCCTGGTGATGGGGTATTGTATTCTCTTCCCTTGTTATTTCCTTTATCATTACTATTGTTGGTGGTAGCAGCAGTGATTTGTGTTATACCTTAGTTACTAAACTGTTCTTATCTCAACCCCTGGGAGTTGCATTCTTTCTGATTCTCCTCTCCGTCCCTCCAGGAGTCGGGGCAGGGCAAGAAGGGGAGGGGGAGTGAGTGAAAGCTGTCTGGTTGGGTTTAAACCACAACAGTTCTTTTTGGCGCCCAACGTGGGGCACAAGGGGTTGAGATAACAACAGATCTGACCGGATTGATAGTCACTTGTCACGAAGCTGATTTATTGGCTCTCAGAGTTGTTCCTCTTGATCTCACAGCTTCAGAATGTTGTAACTTACTTAGAGCCGGTATTTGCTGTGTTAGTGTTTATCAAGTGTGGGGCTTGGGCTAAGGTTTTTGTCTCACTGTACTTTATGGCAATGACTTGTAATACGGGTGGGCTCCAGCAGCAGGGCAGGACGGACGTGACCGTGGACTGGTACCTGGCTGTCCGGCTGCTCCTCACTGTCCTGGGCCTCGCCCTCGCCTCCGTCTGCGTGAGGCTCTGGGAAGCCGAGGGGGAGAGGCCCCGGGAGCCGGCGGCTGCTGAAGCGGCCCAGGAGAGCGGCCCCGGGGACCAAGTGGGAGCGGGACCGGAGGCCGGCAGGGAGCAGCTGCCGGTGGAGGAGGTCAGGGCGGTCAAGAAGCGGGAGTAGGCGGCTGCCGAGCAGCGGGAGAAGGCGGCGGAGGAGCTGAGCCCCGCGGAGGAGCCGAGCCGCGTGGCCGAGCTCATCCCCGCAACAGCTGAGAGAATTCCCCGGAAGCCGCCCGCCGAGCCCCAGGAGGACGCAGGAGACCCTGCAGCATTTCCCAGCAAGGCAGAGGAGGAAGAGCTGGACTCAGAAAAAGAGAAGCTGGTGGTGGGAGAGCCGGCAAGCACAGCAGCTACACCAGCCCCAGTGACAAGTACAGCAGCATCGCTTGAGAGTTCTGAGGGTTTTGGATGGCTTTTGGGTACCCTTGGGACCTGCCTGCTGATTGTGATGGGGATCAGCATGCTGGCACACACACAGAGTGTGTTTTACCCACCACCATTTTTTCTGACCCCGAAATTTAAGCAGAGTCAGGTTTGGGTCTTGTCTGGGGTTAGACAACAATATAGGAGGACCAAGAGGTTTTTCCCAAGGCTGGACAATCATGAGTGGCAGGGCATGTGGGACAGTATGGGCAAGTATCTAGTCCACTGGGCCCCTCCAGTGCTTTGGAAACATTGGAGATGGAAGGACAGTGAATTATTTTGAGCCTGGTGGGCCCATGACACTTAAGGCCATCAGAGCAGAGATGCAACACAGAGATGGACTCATGATCGAGGGGTGGACTTAGCAATGGACACTATTGCCCAGGTTATTCACAAGTGTGAACACTGCACACAGCCTCTCATGCTCTGAAAGACTGTTACAAGAGATGGAGCCTGACATCATGGACTAGATGGACTCATCAGCTTTATAGGGACTGGTCCATGCCCTACGATAAGAGAGCACTTAGATAAGAGTGATGGTATACTGAAAATGTGGGATCTGAGCATGACGTGAATGGTATGGAATAAGGGGTGGATAATGTCCTGGGTTCAGCAGTAGTAGTCATTTTTCTCTTTCTTGGTAGCTGGGGCAGTGCTGTGTATTGACTTTCAGCTGGGAACAAAGCTGAAAACAATGATGTTTTGGTTTGGCCAAGGACTTTGTGAGCCTCATGCTCTGCCAGGGAGGAGGGAAGCCGGGAGGAAGCAGAGACAGGACACCTGACCCAAAACTGACCAAAGAGGTATTCCATACCACAGCACGTCATGCCCAGGATTTAACTGAGAGTTAGCCGGAAGGGCAGAGGGACTGCAGGGTTGGAGGAGGTATTGGTCGGTGCTTGGTCAGGCTGGGGGGGGCAAGTTATCGGTCGCCTGGTGATGGGGTATTGTATTCTCTTCCCTTGTTATTTCCTTTGTCATTACTATTGTTGGTGGTAGCAGCAGTGATTTGTGTTATACCTTAGTTACTAAACTGTTCTTATCTCAACCTGTGGGAGTTGCATTATTTCTGATTCTCCTCTCCGTCCCTCCAGGAGTAGGGGGAGGGCAAGAAGGGGAGGGGGAGTGAGTGAAAGCTGTCTGGTTGGGGTTAAACCACGACACTGGGGTCGACGCGAGCACAGCGGGGAAGCACCGGAAAAGCAGCGTCTGGAGGGTCAAAGGCACCGATCTTGCTGGACAAGAATAACGAGTCGCCTCGAGGACCTGGAGGAGAGGAGCCGGTTCACCAGTAGAGGAGCCTCTGCCTTTGCCGCCCGCTAATTTGGCTGTCTGTGGGGTAAGCTGCATTGGCGCCAAAGCTGTGTAACTCGTGAAGAATATAAAAAGCTGTGTAAGAATATAAAAGCTGTGTAAGAATATAAAGAGCTCTGTAAAACTGTGTAAAGCTGTGTAAAGCTGTGTAAAGCTGTGTAACTTGTGAAGAATAGCCAAAGCTGTGTAATTTGTGAAGAATATAAAAATGAATATGGAAAGACAGGCAGCGTATGATTTATTTAAATGCTTCTTAGAGACGCGAGGTATAGGGAAAGAAATAGACTTAGGGAAAGAGTTGACCGCCCTTCTCGATTATGCACCGCAGAAGCCTCCTCGGTATCAGGGGGAAGATAAAGTGAAACGGCGCTCACGTTCGAAAGTACAAGTAGAAAGTGCAAACACGGTCACCTTCGACCCATTGAAAGAATACCCCGAATTGGAATTGGAACCAGACCCAGAGTCTCCAGCAGAACCGGACTTGTACCTCCCCTTCCTGATTCAGACTCAGACTCAGACGGTTCAGACAGTTCGGCTCATCGACAGATGTGATCCAGCCTCAGTGACAGTCAACTGCGACAGCTGCTGAAGAAATTAAAGTATTGGAGACAAAAGAAACCTGCGAACCCTCTGCCCCACCCTCCTACAATCCATTATGTCCTGGGTTTAGCAGCAGCAGTCATTTTTTCTCCTTCTTGGTAGCTGGTGCAGTGCTGTGTTTTGACTTTCGGGCTGGGAACAAAGCTGATAAAAATGATGTTTTGGTTTGGCCAAGGACTTTGTGAGTCTCATGCTCTGCCAGGGAGGAGGGGAGGCCGGGAGGAAGCAGAGACAGGACACCTGACCCAAACTGACCAAAGAGGTATTCCATACCACAGCACGTCATGCCCAGGGGGGAACTGGGAGGGACCCGGAGGGAGAGGGGTTCGGCCGGGTCGGACTGGTGGTTCGGCGCGTGGTATTGTACTCCTTTCCTTTGCTATTTTCTCTTATCATTGTTGTCGTTGGTGGTAGCGGTGGTGATTCGTATTGTACATTAGTTGCTAGACTGTTCTTATCTCAGCCCGTGGGAGTTGCATTCCTTCGATTCTCCTCCCCACCCCTCTGGGAATGGGGAAAGGGGGCGGCAGCCCCTGGGGAAGGGGGGGACGGACTGATGTGGACCTCGATTGCTTCCAGCCTGGCACCACTCAGTGGGAGTAAGTGCACAAGCTGTCTTGGTTGGGGTTAAACCACGACAGTTCTTTTTGGTGCCCAACGTGGGGCCCGAAGGGGTTGAGATAACAACAGATCTGACTGGATTAATAGTCACTCGTCACAATGCTGATTTATTGGCTCTCAAAGTTGTTCCTCTTGATCTCACAGCTTCAGAATGTTGTAACTTACTTAGATCTGGTATTTGCTGTATTAGTGTTTTTCAAGTGTGGGGCTTGGGCTAAAGTTCTTGTCTCAGTGTACTTTATGATAATGACTTGTAACACAATAGAATTATTGATCATGAAACTTATCTGGCTTATGTTCCCAGTATTAGCAGTATGTTGAGGAGTTGGAAGGGACCTCAAAAGATAGTACTAGTCCAATCCCCCTGCGGAGCAGGAACACCTAGATAAGGTTACACAGGAACGTGTCCAGGCGGGTTTTGAATGTCTCCAAAGAAGGAGATTCCACAACCTCCCTGGGCAGCCTGTTCCATGTTCAGGCTGCCTCACTGAGAAGAAGTTTCTCCTCAGGTTTAAGTGGAACCTCTTGTGCTCCAATTTGTACCCATTACCCCTTGTCCTTTCATTGTTTGCCACTGAGAAGAGCCTGGCTCCATCCTCGTGACACTCCCCCTTTAGATATTTATATACACTAATAAGGTCACCCCTCAATCTCCTCCAAACTATAGAGACCCAGCTCCCTCAGTCTTTCCTCATAAGGGAGATGCTCCACTCCCTTAATCATCTTAGTTGCCCTGCGCTGGACTCTCTCCAGTAGGTCCCTGTCCTTCTTAAACTGAGGGGCCCAGAACTGGACACAGTATTCCAGATGAGGTCTCACCAGGGCAGAGTAGAGGGGAAGGAGGACCTCTCTCGACCTACTAACCACCCCCCTTCTAATACAACCCAGGATGCCATTGGCCTTCTTGGCCACAAGGGCACAGTGTCGGCTCATGGTCACCCTGTCGTCCACCAGGACCCCAGGTCCCTCTCCCCTACACTGCTCTCTAACAGGTCGTTCCCCAACCTATACTGGAACCTGGGGTTGTTCCTGCCCAGATGCAGGACTCTACACTTTCCCTTGTTATATTTCATCAAGTTATTCCCCGCCCAGCTCTCCAGCCTGTCCAGGTCCCTCTGGATGGCAGCACAGCCTTCTGACGTGTCGGCCACCCCTCCCAGCTTAGTGTCATCAGCAAACTTGCTGATAGTACACTCAATTCCCTCATCTAAATCGTTGATGAATATATTAAATAATACTGGTCCCAGTACCGACCCTTGAGGCACTCCACTAGATACAGGCCTCCAACTAGACTCCGGCCCATAGACTACAACTCTCTGGCTTCTCTCCTTCAGCCAGTTCACAGTCCACCTCACTACCCGATCATCCAGACCACACTTCCTCAATTTAGCCGCAAGGATGCTGTGGGAGACCGTGTCAAACGCTTTGCTGAAGTCGAGGTAGACCACATCCACCGCTCTGCCATCATCCATCCACCGTGTTATTTCCTCATAAAAGGCTATGAGATTGGTCAAGCACGACTTCCCCTTGGTGAAGCCATGTTGACTGCCCCTCATAACCCTCTTATCCTTGATACGCCTTAAGATGGCACCAAGGATAAGGTGTTCCATCACTTTCCCAGGAATGGAGGTGAGGCTAACCGGTCTATAGTTACCCGGGTCCTCCTTCTTGCCCTTTTTGAAGACAGGAGTGACATTTGCTTTCCTCCAGTCCTCAGGCACCTCTCCCGTTTCCCAAGACTTGGTAAAGATGATGGAGAGTGGTCTAGCAATGACCTCAGCCAGTTCCCTCAGCACCCGCGGGTGCATCCCATCTGGACCCATGGATTTATGGATATCCAGATTGCTCAACTGGTCTCTAACCCATTCCTCATCGACTAAGGCAGACCGCTCCGTTGACCTGTCTTCATCCGAGGTCTCAGTGGTACAGGGCTCTTCAGGACTGCCTCCAGCAGAGTAGACAGAGACAAAGAAGTCATTCAGTAACTCTGCCATCTCTGTATCTTCTGTCACCAGGGCACCCGTCCCGTTCATCAGCGGGACTACATTGCCTCTGGTGTTAGTTTTATCTGCCATGTATTTGAAAAAGCTCTTTCTGCTGTCCTTGACCCCTCTCGCCAGCTTCAATTCCAAGGAGGCCTTAGCCATCCTAGCAGCTTTCCTACATCCTCTAGCAGTAGCCTTATATTCTTCCCAAGTGGCCAGCCCTTCTTTCCATGACCTGTAAACTCTCCTCTTCCACTTGAGCATACCGAGCAATTCCCTATTTAGCCACGCAGGAATCCTGACCCTCTTCCTCGACTTCCTACGTGTCGGGATGCTCCGATCTTGAGCTCGGAAAAAGCAGTCCTTGAACGTCAACCAACTGTCTTGGGCCCCTTTCCCTTCAAGCAGCCTAGCCCAGTATGGTCACCACCTTTATACTTTGGGAGGTATATAATAGAAGTGCTTAGCAATTACACATATTCTTTCTCCTTCTTGGGTGGTCAACCTGTGAAGGAGGCATTCTTTTACCCTCCCAGTCCTCCCCCCAGAGCATTTACAGCATCATTTGAGAGTTTTGAGTGGCCTCTTAATGCTATTGAGACTTGTTTGCTGATTGTGATGGGGATCACCATGTTGGCACGTATACAGAGTGTATTTTGGCCACAACTATTTCATCTGTTTTCAAAAGTTAAGCAGAGTCAGGTTTGGGTCTTGTCTGGGGTTAAACGATTAAGTAGGAGGACCAAGAGATTTTCTCTGAGGCTGGACAGCCATGAGTGGCAGGGTGTGTGGGACAGTATGGGCAAGTATCTAGGTCAGTGGGCCCCTCCAGTACTTTGGAATTTCACCACAGAACAACTGCAAAATCCAGAAGAATTAGTAAAACACTTAAATGAGGTGTGTGGTCATTCTGGCCATACCAGAGACCGACAAATCATGGCAACGTGCTGGGGCTTGGCCTATGCTTACAGGGCCATGTTCAATGCTTTCCAGCACCTTCAAAAGGAAAAAAATGTCGCTGGATCTGAGGGCAAAGCAACAGCCAGTACAGTTACTCCAGCTCCAAGTACAGCAGCTACACCACCCCCAGCAACAAGTACAGCAGCTACTCAAACTTCGACTGCAACAGACAGCGCAGCTATCCCAGCTCCAAGTACAGCAGCCACATCACCCCCAGCAACAAGTACAGTCGCTACTCAAACCACAGTGATAACCACTGCAACTAAACCAGAGGACCAATTCGTACCAATATCGGTTGCCCCTGTACGCAAGAGAAAAACCAAAAAGGAGGCAGGAAGGTTAAAGCAAGATGAAGAAACAATGTGTTCATTACTCGATCCAGAACATGATCAGCAGTCATCATCACATGATGAAGAAGAAGAAGGAGAGGTGACTTCTCGACTTCGGACCTCAACCGAGCTACGGAATATGCGAAAAGATTTTACCCGTCAACCAGGGGAGCACATCATCACCTGGTTGCTCCGATGCTGGGACAATGGGGCCAATGGTCACGAACTAGAAGGTACAGAAGCCAAGCAGTTGGGATCACTTGCTAGGGAAGGGGGAATTGACAAAGCAATTGCAAGAGAGAAAAAGTCCCTCAGTCTTTGGAGGCGGCTCTTGGCAGCTGTCAAAGAAAGGTTTCCATACAAGGACGATGTTATGAGTCGTTCGGCCAAGTGGACTACTATAGACAAAGGTATCCAGTCTCTGAGAGAATCAGCAATCGTAGAGATGATCTATCACATCAAGCCGAATAACGGGAATATACCCATAGATCCAGATGAAGTCGAATGTACACGACCCATGTGGCGAAAACTTACACGGAATGCACCATCATCATATGCCCATTCATTGACAACAGTAACCTGGAATGACATAGTACCACTAACAGTGGATGAAATGGTTCATAAACTCCGCGAGTTCGAAGACAGTCTCACCCCTTCCATCACCTCAGCTGTGGAAAAACTGTCCCAGGATCTCAAACAATTGAGGGACGATATATCTGACTTATCCAACTCCTCGCGTGTACCAACACGTTTCAGCTATTAACAAAAGGCGTCCCACTGTTTGAGAGAGAAGATACAAAAGGTATACACCACGGTCTACCCTATGGTTTTACCTGCGGGATCACGAAGAAGACATGACAAAGTGGGATGGAAAACCTACTTCAGTTTTGGAGGAACGGGTGAGTGAATTGAAAAGAGGAGCAAAGGCCAAGACTGATTGTCCCATGAGAGCTACAGCTTCAGTCTCTGGTGAGCAGTTTCCCAAGTGGAGTGGAAGAGCTGATTTTACTCCAGCTCCTGTGATAACTAAAAATAATCCCTTTCAACATGACTTAAGTGTCCAATCCTGTGATGACTATTAGAGGGGCCCTGCCTCCAGCCAGGTGGAGGTAGGGGACAATCGGATTTACTGGACTGTGTGAATCAGATGGCCTGGCACATCATTCCCACAGAAGTATAAGGCTCTAGTAGATACCGGTGCACAGTGTACCCTGATGCCATCGAGCTGTCAAGGGGTGGAACCCATCTATATTTCTGGAGTGACAGGAGGATCCCAAGAGTTGACTGTACTGGAGGCTGAAATCAGCCTGACTGGGAGAGAATGGCAAAAGCACCGTATTGTGACTGGCCCAGAGGCTCCATGCATCCTTGGCATAGACTACCTCAAGAGAGGGTACTTCAAAGACCCAAAAGGGTACTGATGGGCTTTTGGTATTGCTGCTTTGGAGACTGAGGAAATTGAGCAGCTGTCCACCTTGCCTGGTCTCTCAGAGGATCCTTCTGTTGTGGGGCTGCTGAAAGTCGAAGAACAACAAGTGCCAATTGCGACCACAACAGTGCACCGGCGGCAATATCGCACCAACCGAGACTCCCTGATTCCTATCCATCAGCTGATCCGTAGACTGGAGAGTCAGGGAGTGATCAGCAGGACCCGCTCGCCCTTTAATAGCCCCATATGGCCAGTGTGAAAGTCTAACGGAGAGTGGAGACTAACAATAGACTATTGTGGCCTGAATGAAGTCACACCACCATTGAGTGCTGCCGTACCGGACATGCTAGAACTTCAGTATGAACTGGAGTCAAAGGCAGCCAAGTGGTATGCCACGATTGATATTGCCAATGCGTTTTTCTCAATTCCTTTGGCAACAGAGTGCAGGCCACAGTTTGCTTTTACTTGGAGGGGTGTCCAGTTCACTTGGAACCGACTGCCCCAGGGCTGGAAACATAGCCCTACCATTTGCCATGGACTGATCCAGACTGCACTGGAACAGGGGCAAGCCCCAGAACACCTGCAATACATTGATGACATTATTGTGTGGGGCGATACAGCAGAAGCAGTCTTTGAGAAAGGGAGGAAAATAATCCAAATCCTGCTGAAAGCCGGTTTTGCCATAAAACGAAGTAAGGTCAAGGGACCTGCACAGGAGATTCAATTTCTGGGAATAAAATGGCAAGATGGACGTAGACAGATCCTCACAGATGTAATCAACAAGATAACAGCAATGTCTCCACCAACTAATAAGAAAGAAACACAAGCTTTCTTGGGTGCAGTGGGGTTCTGGAGACTGCACATCCCAAATTACAGTTTGATTGTAAGCCCTCTCTATTACGTGACCTGTAAGAAGAATGATTTTAAATGGGGACCTGAGCAACAACAAGCCTTTGAGCAAATTAAACGCGAGATAGTTCATGCAGTGGCCCTTGGACCAGTTCGGACTGGGCCAGATGTAAAAAATGTATTGTACACCGCAGCTGGGGAGAATGGCCCTACCTGGAGCCTCTGGCAGAAAGCTCCAGGAGAGACTCGAGGTCGACCCCTTGGTTTTTGGAGTCAGGTATACAAAGGATCTGAGGCAAGCTATACCCCAACTGAGAAAGAGATACTGGCAGCCTATGAAGGGGTTCGAGCTGCTTCGGAAGTGATTGGCACCGAAGCACAGCTCCTCCTGGCACCCCGGTTGCCTGTGCTGGGCTGGATGTTCAAAGGCAGGGTCTCCTCTACACATCATGCAACTGATGCTACATGGAGTAAATGGGCTGCACTAATTACACAACGAGCTCGAATAGGAAATCCCAGTCGTCCAGGCATTCTAGAAGTCATCATGGACTGGCCAGAGGGCAAAGATTTCGGAATGTCACCAGAGGAGGAGGTGGTGCATGCTGAAGAGGCCCCACCATATAATCAGCTGTCAGAAAGTGAAAAGCAGTATGCCTTGTTTACTGATGGGTCCTGCCGTATTGTGGGAAAACATCGGAGATGGAAGGCAGCTGTATGGAATCCTCTACGACAAGTTGCAGAAACTGCTGAAGGAGAGGGTGAATCGAGTCAGTTTGCTGAGGTGAAAGCCATCCAGCTGGCCCTGGACATTGCTGAACGAGAAAAGTGGCCAGTACTTTATCTCTATACTGACTCATGGATGGTGGCAAATGCCCTGTGGGGGTGGTTGCAGCAATGGAAGCAGAGCAACTGGCAACGTAGAGGTAAACCTATCTGGGCTGCTGCACTGTGGAAAGATATTGCTGCCCGGGTGCAGAACCTGGTGGTGAAGGTACGTCATGTAGATGCCCATGTACCCAAGAGTTGGGCCACTGAGGAACACCAGAACAACCAACAAGTGGATAAAGCTGCTAAGATTGAAGTGGCTCAGATGGACTTAGATTGGCAACATAAAAGTGAATTATTTTTGGCCCGGTGGGCCCATGACACTTCAGGCCATCAGGGCAGAGATGCAACATATAGATGGGCCTGTGATCAAGGGGTGGACTTAACAATGGACACTATTGCCCAGGTTATTCATGAGTGTGAAACATGTGCTGCCATTAAACAAGCCAAACGGTTAAAACCTCTTTGGTATGGAGGACGATGGCTGAAGTATAAATATGGGGAGGCCTGGCAGATTGACTATATCACACTGCCACCAACCCGCCAAGGTAAGCGCCATGTGCTTACCATGGTGGAAGCAACCACCGGATGGCTGGAAACGTACGCTGTGCCCCATGCCACTGCCCGGAACACTATCCTGGGCCTTGAGAAACACATTTTGTGGCGACACGGCACCCCAGAGAGAATTGAGTCAGACAATGGGACTCATTTCCGGAATAACCTTATGGACACTTGGGCCAAAGAGCATGGCATTGAGTGGGTATATCACATCCCCTACCATGCACCAGCCTCTGGGAAAATCGAAAGGTACAATGGGCTGTTAAAAACTACACTGAGAGCAATGGGTGGGGGAACTTTCAAGCATTGGGATACACACTTACCAAAGGCCACCTGGTTGGTCAACACCAAAGGATCTGCCAACAGGTCTGGCCCAGCCCAACCAGAACTTTTACATATTGTAGAGGGGGACAAAGTTCCTGTGGTGCATATGAAGAATTTGCTGGGCAAGACAGTCTGGGTTATTCCTGCTTCAAGTAAAGGCAAACCCACTTGTGGGATTGCTTTTGCTCAGGGACCTGGATACACTTGGTGGGTAATGCGGGATGATGGGGAAGTCCGATGTGTACCTCAAGGGGATTTAATTTTAGGGGAAAACAGCCAATGAACTTAATTGTATGTTGTTGCCTGCTGTGTAATACTTTAATAGCCCATCAACCAGATGTCTTCAGGCCACCAGCGACTAGCCCTGACTTCCCTTCAATCATCATCCCAACAGAGAATGAACTTTGACAGAACCAGGCAAGTTCTACAGTAAGGGAATGATCAGCATCAGCAGGCAACGACCCAATACTGCACGCGGCCTCTCCTGTTCTGAAAGACTGTTACAAGGGATGGAGCCTGACATCATGGACCAGATGGACTCAACAGCTTTATAGGGACTAGTCTATGCACTAAGATAGAAGTGCACTGAGATCAGAGTGATGGTATATTGAGAAGGTAGGATCTGAGCATGACGTGAATGGTATGGAATAAGGGGTGGATAATGTCCTGGGTTTAGCAGCAGCAGTCATTTTTTCTCCTTCTTGGTAGCTGGTGCAGTGCTGTGTTTTGACTTTCGGGCTGGGAACAAAGCTGATAACAATGATGTTTTGGTTTGGCCAAGGACTTTGTGAGTCTCATGCTCTGCCAGGGAGGAGGGGAGGCCGGGAGGAAGCAGAGACAGGACACATGACCCAAACTGACCAAAGAGGTATTCCATACCACAGCACGTCATGCCGAGGGGGGAACTGGGAGGGACCCGGAAGGAGAGGGGGTCGGCCGGGTCGGACTGGTGGTTCGGCGCGTGGTATTGTACTCCTTTCCTTTGCTGTTTTCTCTTATCATTGTTGTCGTTGGTGGTAGCGGTGGTGATTCGTATTGTACACTAGTTGCTAGACTGTTCTTATCTCAGCCCGTGGGAGTTGCATTCCTTCGATTCTCCTCCCCACCCCTCTGGGAGCGGGGAAAGGGGGCGGCAGCCCCTGGGGAAGGGGGGGGGGCGGACTAACGTGGGCCTCGATTGCTTCCAGCTTGGCACCACCCACTGGGAGTAAGTGCACAAGCTGTCTTGGTTGGGGTTAAACCACGACACCCAGCAGTTCCCTATTTAGCCATGCATGTCTCCTGACCCTCTTCCTTGACTTCCTACGCGTCGGGATGCTCTGATCTTGAGCTCGGAAAAAGCAGTCCTTGAACGTCAACCAACTATCTTGGGCCCCTTTACCTTCAAGCAGCCTAGCCCACGGGATTTCCCCTAGCAATCGCTTGAAGAGGCCAAAGTTTGCCCTGCTAAAGTCCAGGGTTGCGATTCTACTTGCTATTCTACTGACCCTACCACACAAGATCCTGAATTCCACCATCTCGTGGTCGCTGCAACCAAGGCAGCCCTCAACCTTCACTCCTTCGACCAGACCCTCCTTGTTAGTGAGGATGAGATCCAGCAGCGCACCTCTCCTGGTTGGCTCATCCACCATTTGCATGAGGAAGTTATCATCCATACACTGGAGGAACCTCCTGGACTGCGGCTGGGTTGCCAAGTAGTCCTTCCAGCAAACATCAGGGAAGTTAAAATCCCCCACGACGACCACGGCCTGTGACTGTGAGGCCGCTCTCAGCTGCCTGTAGAAGGCCTCGTCAACTTCCTCACCCTGATCCGGTGGCCTGTAACAGACCCCCACAACAGTATCGCCCCTGCCAGCCTGTCCCTTAATTCTCAGCCACAGACTCTCAACTCGCTTATCATCTGTCCCCGGACAGAACTCAATGCATTGCAGCTGCTCTCGCACATAAAGAGCAACCCCACCACCCCGCCTGGCTGGCCTGTCTTTCCTGAAAAGGTCATAGCCCTCCATGAATATATTCCAGTCATGTGAGCTGTCCCACCACGTCTCTGTAATTGCCACCCGGTCATAATCTCCTGACTTAACACAGGTTTCTAGCTCCTCCTGCTTATTTCCCATGCTGTGCGCATTGGTGTACAGACATTTCAGGGAGCAAGCTAAGCTTACAGGAGGCCTCTCAGTCATCATCAATTCTGGAGCGCTGTCCCACTGAGGCAAGCCCAGCTACAACCCCATCCCCCTTCGAATCTAGTTTAAAGCTCTCCAAATGAGCCCTGCTAATTCGTGCCCCAGCATCCTTTTGCCTCTGTGAGATAAACCTTTCCCACATGCCAATGTCCAGACTGGTGCCCTATAAAACCAGCCGTTATCAAAGAATCCAAAGCCCTGCCTACAGCACCAGCCTCGAAGCCAATAGTTTATGGACTGAATTTTCCCATTCAGTCCCACATCATCAATGGAAGATGGAAGGAGTGAGGAAAAGATCACTTGAGCCCCAGAGTCTCTCACCATCCGCCCCAAGGCCCTAGTCTTTCTTCATCCCCCTCAGACTGCGGGAAGCAGCTTCCCCCTCACCTGTCTGGAAGACCAGCAGCGGGTAGTAGTCTGTCGGGTGCACCAGGTTGGGGAGCGCCCTGGTGATATCCCTGATCCGGGCTCCAGGCAGACTACACACTTCCCTATGATGAGGGTCAACTCTGCATATCGGGCCCTCTGTTCCTTTCAGAATGGAATCACCTACTACAATGACCCTTCTTTCTTTCTTACCAGAGGCAGTCTTGAGGTGTGAAGTCGACCGCTTTTTCCTATGTGGCCTTGTAGGTGGGCCTTGCACCACATCCTCACCTACCTCTCCTTCAAGATCCAGGGCCTCAAACCTATTATGGAGGGACACCTGGGGAAGCGGGGCAGGAAGGGAGGAGGGCTGCCCACGATGCCAAACTAGAACTCGCTTCCAACCCTCATCATCTTTTTGGTCCCCTACCTCTGGGCGACAGCTACAGGGCGGGGGCTGTCTCAGGCCACCCCCCTCTGTCTGTGAGGGCAGGGGGTCCATCCCCTTTTGGGGGGTACCTCCCTGGAGCCGTTCCAACTGGCCAGCCAGGGAGTTACTCCACCAGTTGATCTCCCTTTCACACTCCCTGATGATCCTCAGCGTCTCAACCTCCTCCTTAAGTTTAGCCACCAAGCTAAGCAGATCTTCTACCTGCTCATACCTGACACAGGTGGAATGCTGCCCTTCCTCCCCCAGCAGTAGCAGGCTCTGGCACTCCCTGCATCTAGAGACCTGAACAGCCATGGTTAGGGTCAGGGTCTCTGTCTGAGTTGCTACAGTCCTCTTACTGCTAGCTCTCTTCCTGGAGACGACCATATTGGTCAGCAAAATGACATCCCTGTTCTTCCCTGGGCCTGGTTCAGAAACATACAGTAATCAAGATTTTAATGTCATGTTGATGTAAGTCTAACTTGATGTACAGCAGTGGAGGCAGAGATCTGTTAATGTGTTTGAGGACATCCTAACCACTGAAAAAGCAAAGCTTACATTTTTTTTTGTACTCTTATTACAGTATATTTTCCATGAGTTAAGTCCTTAGTTAAGTCCTTGCACAGAGAGTGCTAAATGTAAAATGTAGCTTCCAGAAGAACAATAAATATCTATTTTCAGTGGTCCTGAAGCCAATGTTCTTGTCAAGGAGCAGTATATTGTACCAGTATTTCAAGAGTGTTCTGTGAGTCCAAGGATAGAAAAACTCAGTATCATAGTCTGGTTTATACTCATTTATAAATTGAATTGATAAGTATACCTGTATGTTAAATGTGTGTGGATAAATTTATACATATATAACAATACCTATGAATAATATTAAATTTGTGTCTTTGAATGCAGTGCAAGTATGTCTGTGTTTTCAAACAAGAATAGTGATTTTCTTTCCTCACTTATTTTAGTTTCACATTATTAAAAAATCCTCACAAAAAAAAAAATTAGGATGTGCCCTTCAAGGGGTTTTTATTTTTTCAACTCTCACTAAGATGATATTAAAGCATAGCTAGGGTCTTAAAAGCATGTTAACATTTGTTATATTTAAGAAGTACATTTTAAATTCTGTCAAAATAATTACTACTTTGAGAATTTCAAAAGCATTAAACTGAATCCAAACTGATCTGCAGTAGTTGTAACCAAGATAATTTGTGGTTAATACATGTCATGTAATAACTAAACCTCATCTTATGTTATACTAACATATGCAAAAGATAAATCTGTTGTAAAACAACTTCTTTAATATTCCTTCATCGAATAGTTGCATAAAATTGTTGCTCTCAGAAGAGTAATATTTATTTGTAGGAAGTGGGGGAAAAAATATGGACCAAACTCTCTCCTGGTACAGACTGGTGAAGTACCATTGGCTTTAGTGGAGTGATGTTGATTTATACTGGAAGATCTGCCAAATATGTATAAAGAATACCTTGTGGATAATGGAAATATTTGGTGATATATCGTGCAGATTGATTTGTAGCCTGCATGTCATAAGCCCTGCATTTCTATTAAGGTAATGTGATATATATATATATGTACACATATATATAAAAGCAAAGTCACATTTTAGTTATGAAAATAAAACTACATTTACATATATATTAAGTTATTTAAGTTTAAGAAAAAGACTGGAGACCCTTCTAATTAAGGTTCTGAAATACAGTGGCAGACTGCTATTTCAACAGAACATGAGTAAGCCATGGATTCCTGCTTGTACTGAAATTCATTGCAATGATGAACATCAAAACAAATTATCTGCCTTTCAGGAACCACTTTAGAACGTGAAGCAATAACTAATTTGGATAAACAACAAAGTTGGATTTGAATTTTAAGGAATGATTTCAAATATCAAATATAGAGAAACTGAATAAAAGAAATCCCTGTGGATATCACCTCTGGAATGAATGTGTATTGTTTTCTAAAAAGGAAAGGTCCAAGGTTCCAGTTGGTACGGCTCCAGGGAGATACCCCCCAAAAGAGGATGGACCCCCTGCCCTCTCAGACAGAGGGGGATGGCCTGAGACAGCCCCTGTCATGTAGCTGTCGCCCGGAGGTAGGGGACCAAAAAGATGAGGAGGGTTGGAAGCGAGTTCCGGTTCGGCGTCGTGGGCAGCCCTCCTCCCTTCCTGCCCCGCTTCCCCAGGTGTCCCTCTGTAATAGGTTTGAGGCTCTGGATCTGGAAGGAGAGGTAGGTGAGGATGTGGTGCAAGGCCCGCCTACAAGGCCACATAGGAAAAAGCGGTCGACTTCGCACCTCAAGACTGCCTCTGGTAAGAAAGAAAGAAGGGTCATTGTAGTGGGTGATTCCATTCTGAAAGGAACAGAGGGCCCGATATGCAGAGTTGACCCTCATCACAGGGAAGTGTGTAGTCTGCCTGGAGCCCGGATCAGGGATATCACCAGGGTGCTCCCCAACCTGGTGCACCTGACAGACTACTACCCGCTGCTGGTCTTCCAGACGGGTGAAGGGGAAGTTGCTTCCCGCAGTCTGAGGGAGATGAAGAAAGACTACAGGGCCTTGGGGCGGATGGTGAAAGACTCTGGGGCTCAGGTGATCTTCTCTTCGCTCCTTCCATCTTCTGTTGATGATGTGGGACTGAATGGGAAAATGCAGTCCATAAACGATTGGCTTCGAGGCTGGTGCTCCAGGCAGGGCTTTGGATTCTTTGATAACGGCTGGTTTTATAGGGCACCGGCCTGGACATTGGCATGTGGGAAAGGTTTATCGCACAGAGGTAAAAGGATGCTGGGGCACGAATTAGCAGGGCTCATTTGGAGAGCTTTAAACTAGATTTGAAGGGGGATGGGGTTGTAGCTGGGCTTGCCTCAGTGGGACAGCGCTCCGGAATTGATGAAGACTGGGAGGCCTCCTGTAATCCTAGGGTGAAATCGGTGTGCTCAGCTCGCTCCCTGAAATGTCTGTACGCCAATGCGCGCAGCATGGGAAATAAGCAGGAGGAGCTAGAAACCTGTGTTAAGTCGGGAGATTATGATCTGGTGGCAATTACAGAGACGTGGTGGGACAGCTCACATGACTGGAATATAGTCATGGAGGGCTATGTCCTTTTCAGGAAAGACAGGCCAGCCAGGCGGGGTGGTGGGGTTGCTCTTTATGTGCGAGAGCAGCTACAATGTGTTGAGTTCTGTCCGGGGACAGATGATGAGCGAGTTGAGAGTCTGTGGGTGAGAATTAAGGGGCAGGCTGGCAGGGGCGATACTGTTGTGGGGGTCTGTTACAGGCCACCGGATCAGGGTGAGGAAGTTGACGAGGCCTTCTACAGGCAGCTGACAGCGGCCTCACAGTCACAGGCCGTGGTCGTCGTGGGGGATTTTAACTTCCCTGATGTTTGCTGGAAGGACTACTCGGCAACCCAGCCGCAGTCCAGGAGGTTCCTCCAGTGTATGGATGATAACTTCCTCATGCAAATGGTGGATGAGCCAACCAGGAGAGGTGCGCTGCTGGATCTCATCCTCACTAACAAGGAGGGTCTGGTTGAAGGAGTGAAGGTTGAGGGCTGCCTTGGTTGCAGCGACCACGAGATGGTAGAATTCAGGATCTTGTGTGGTAGGGTCAGTAGAATAGCAAGTAGAATCGCAACCCTGGACTTTAGCAGGGCAAACTTTGGCCTCTTCAAGCGATTGCTAGGGGAAATCCTGTGGGCTAGGCTGCTTGAAGGGAAAGGGGCCCAAGATAGTTGGTTGACGTTCAAGGACTGCTTTTTCCGAGCTCAAGATCGGAGCATCCCGACACGTAGGAAGTCAAGGAAGAGGGTCAGGATTCCTGCGTGGCTAAATAGGGAATTGCTCGGTATGCTCAAGTGGAAGAGGAGAGTTTACAGGTCATGGAAAGAAGGGCTGGGCACTTGGGAAGAATATAAGGCTGCTGCTAGAGGATGTAGGAAAGCTGCTAGGATGACTAAGGCCTCCTTGGAATTAAAGCTGGCGAGAGTGGTCAAGGACAGCAGAAAGAGCTTTTTCATATACATGGCAGGTAAAACTAACACCAGAGGCAATGTAGGCCCACTGATGAACGGGACGGGTGCCCTGGTGACAGAAGATACAGAGATGGCAGAGTTACTGAATGACTTCTTTGTCTCTGTCTACTCTGCCGGAGGCAGTCCTGAAGAGCCCTGTACCGCTGAGACCTCGGATGAAGATAGGTCAACGGAGCGGTCTGCCTTAGTCGATGAGGAATGGGTTAAAGACCAGTTGAGCAATCTGGATATCCATAAATCCATGGGTCCAGATGGGATGCACCCGCGGGTGCTGAGGGAACTGGCTGAGGTCATTGCTAGACCGCTCTCCATCATCTTTACCAAGTCTTGGGAAACGGGAGAGGTGCCTGAGGACTGGAGGAAAGCAAATGTCACTCCTGTCTTCAAAAAGGGCAAGAAGGAGGACCCGGGTAACTATAGACCGGTTAGCCTCACCTCCATTCCTGGGAAAGTGATGGAACACCTTATCCTTGGTGCCATCTTAAGGCATATCAAGGATAAGAGGGTTATGAGGGGCAGTCAACATGGCTTCACCAAGGGGAAGTCATGCTTGACCAATCTCGTAGCCTTTTATGAGTAAATAACACGGTGGATGGATGATGGCAGAGCGGTGGATGTGGTCTACCTTGACTTCAGCAAAGCGTTTGACACAGTCTCCCACAGCATCCTTGCGGCTAAATTGAGGAAGTGTGGTCTGGATGATCGGGTAGTGAGGTGGACTGTGAACTGGCTGAAGGAGAGAAGCCAGAGAGTTGTAGTCTATGGGGCGGAGTCTAGTTGGAGGCCTGTATCTAGTGGAGTGCCTCAAGGGTCGGTACTGGGACCAGTATTATTTAATATATTCATCAACGATTTAGATGAGGGAATTGAGTGTACTATCAGCAAGTTTGCTGATGACACTAAGCTGGGAGGGGTGGCCGACACGCCAGAAGGCTGTGCTGCCATCCAGAGGGACCTGGACAGGCTGGAGAGCTGGGCGGGGAATAACTTGATGAAATATAACAAGGGAAAGTGTAGAGTCCTGCATCTGGGCAGGAACAACCCCAGGTTCCAGTATAGGCTGGGGAACGACCTGTTAGAGAGCAGTGTAGGGGAGAGGGACCTGGGGGTCCTGGTGGACGACAGGGTGACCATGAGCCGACACTGTGCCCTTGTGGCCAAGAAGGCCAATGGCATCCTGGGTTGTATTAGAAGGGGGGTGGTTAGTAGGTCGAGAGAGGTCCTCCTTCCCCTCTACTCTGCCCTGGTGAGACCTCATCTGGAATATTGTGTCCAGTTCTGGGCCCCTCAGTTTAAAAAGGACAGGGACCTGCTGGAGAGAGTCCAGCGCAGGGCAACTAAGATGATTAAGGGAGTGGAGCATCTCCCTTATGAGGAAAGACTGAGGGAGCTGGGTCTCTATAGTTTGGAGAAGAGGAGATTAAGGGGTGACCTTATTAGTGTATATAAATATATAAAGGGGGAGTGTCACGAGGATGGAGCCAGGCTCTTCTCAGTGGCAAACAATGAAAGGACAAGGGGAAATGGGTACAAATTGGAACACAAGAGGTTCCACTTAAACCTGAGAAGAAACTTCTTCTCAGTGAGGGTGACGGAACACTGGAACAGGCTGCCCAGGGAGGTTGTGGAATCTCCTTCTTTGGAGACATTCAAGACCCGCCTGGACACGTTCCTGTGTAACCTTATCTAGGTGTTCCTGCTCCGGCAGGGGGATTGGACTAGATGATCTTTTGAGGTCCCTTCCAATCTCTAACATACTGTGATACTGTGAACCTCAGTTACCAGAGTGGCAATGAGCCAACTTCAATCAGCTCAAAATGGGCTGGAAGGAGCATAGGCACATTTAATGCTAAAACCACCTGCACAAACCCATGTGTGTGATGTGGTTACCAAAACCAAGGGATGGAGATTCAGATAGACTTCTCTAAGCTTTTCTTTTTTTTTAATTTCTTTTTTGTAAGTTCTGTGTTATTTTTATTAAATTGGCATAAATAGCAGAGGCCCATGGTTGAACAAAACTATTTCATTTCATCTGAAGATTAAGATGAAGCACAAAGGCTAGCAGGGCTGTTTATGGATGAGTGATTTTGTATAAGTTTAATTTTATGATGATTGTGGACAGTGCACACCTTGTCTTTTTTTCCTAACATAGATGGCTGAGAATAACCACACCACTATTTTAACCACACCAAGTAGACCTACTCTGAGTAAATTAATCATTTACTACTTGGCAAATATAATTTACTAAATGTCTAATCAAGCTTGAAGTTAGTGTTTCTTTTGACAAAATGAAACTAACTTTCTTTACTTTGTAGGAGTTTTGTGTTTGTACTTTCTGTTCACTTGTGATAAGAGACGTCAAAATTGAAAATGTTGTAAACGTCCCTAAAATACTCTAGTAGTTTGTCTCACCTATGGCTATGGGTGACAAACTGCAGAGACAAGGAATTCAACATATTCCTCCTTTCAGTTCCTTGGATTTTTGCTGTAATTGCTATCAAGGATGTAGAATTGCCAGTATTGCAGGTGCTGGATTTCATGGTGTGAATGATTATGGGCAGCAGCCTGGATCCAGGCCAAAGAAGTCGTTTCATGATTGCTGTGAAAAAGTCTTCAGAGGGAAAGAGCTTTGAATTGCTCTCAGCTTCGATGAGTTTTACACAGATGTTATAAATGTGGAGAACTCATTACCTTGATTAATTCCTGGCCATCCAGATCCTGGTCAGTAATGTAGTTTTGTAAAAGATATTTCCTAGTTTTCAAGTAAGCTTCAATAAAGATTCTAGAAATAGTCTACACCAGTGATGCAAGAGAAGAACTATTACATGCTTACCATCTATTCTTCTACAGAGGTGGCTTCCCAGCATATTGAAAATTTCCAAGGAATTAAGTGGATTGGTTAGGCAGACCTGAAGAGCCTGAATTAATTCACTGGTTAGAGAATTTGAACACTGCTGATGTGGAATAGTACAGCCAGCACCGTAAAGGTATGTCTGACCAGCCTGAACATACCAAGTCCTTAATGTCATACTTTTTCAGGCCCTTGTGCTCTTCATTTAAATTACCTGTGGTGTCAATTAGTGGTAATTAATATATGTATGGAACGATGGATTTGATGAAATCTAATGTGTTTTAAGGAGTTAGTATTAAAAGCAGGTGTTTGGTGTTCTGTGTTAATTACCAAGATAGTTCTTTTAAATATACAGTTTTAAAACCAGGAGTTTAAAAGCTATTTATTTTCATTCTGTGCATTGATGTCCGTGTGTAGGTGTGTGTGCAACAGGGCTCAAGCATGTTCTCTGCTCTCCAGGACATTTATTGACACACTTTTAGTTCTGACACAGGAAAGGTACACCTGGGCATTGCTGCCCACTATGCTGGTGTCCTGGGTTCAGCAGTAGCAGTCATTTTTCTCCTACTTGGTAGCTGGTGCAATGCTGTGTTTTGACTTTCAGCCTGGGAACAGAGCTGATAACAATGATGTTTTGGTTTGGCCAAGGACTTTGCGAGCCTCATGCTCTGCCAGGGAGAAGGGGAAGCCAGGAAGAAGCAGAGACAGGACAACTGACCCAAACTGACCAAAGAGGTATTCCATACCACAGAACGTCATGCCCAGGAGGTAACGGAGAGTTACCCGGAAGGGCTAGGGGGACTACGGGGTTGGAGGAGGTGTCAGTCAGTGCTTGGTCATGGTGGAGGGGGGGGCGAGTTATCTGTCGGCTGGTGGTGAGGTGTTGTATTCTCTTCCCTTGTTATTTCCTTTATCATTATTATTACTGGTGGTAGCGGTGGTGATTTGTGTTATACCTTAGTTACTAAACTCTTCTTATCTCAACCCATGGGAATTGCATTTCTTTTTGATTCTCCTCTCCTTCCCTCTGGGAATAGGGTGAGGGCAAGAAGGGGGGGAGTGAGTGAAAAGCCGTCTGGCTGGGTTTAAACCATGACAGCTGGGATCACAGGGAATGGAAGGAAAAGCTTTTCAGCCCTTCCAGCAACCCATATATCTACTGGAGCAGTACAAGCTACAAGTCCAAATCTGACCTTAAGTGCATAATATTTGGAACAAGGGGATTCATTAATATGTTGTACAACTGTATGAATTCAGCTGAGAATAGAGCCCCTAATTGGTTAAGATTTCACAAATAAGTGCTCATAAAGTGATTCAGAAAAAAAGTAACTGGGCATCAAGACACACTCTTAGAATTATAGTCTCTGCATATAGCCTGAAATTTTCCATTTTCAACAACTGGAGCACTATTTAAATTAATAAAATGAAAGAGACCAGATTTCTCCCAAGGATAGTAAATATCAGCAACTTCAACATGAGAAAAATTGCTTCACGCAACTCCTTGCTGAACATACTAATTCTGCCATTCCTTTCTTCTGATTTTTGGTTTCAGACAGGTAAATTAAAATTTATTTCCTTTGCATTCTTTTAGATTGGAATCCCAAGTGTGAAAAAGTTAGATATATCTGAACTCTGTATTTCTTAAGGGAATTAATTAGGGGAAAAATACATAAAATTCAGTTCAAGTGCAATGTTTTCAAGATAACCCACACATTAGGATGGCTTTCTTTGGCTTTTATGGCTACTTGCTTACCTCTGGGGTCAGTGCATTGTTATCTGACATCTGACTCGACAGCAAAATATGTGTGAAACCATCTTCTTTCCGGACTACAATGTCCCGGAACCGGCAGTTACTTTCGTTTTGACGCATGCTGTATCTTAGTCTCTTATCAAAGACATAATCTTTCTCCCTGTCTAGTTTCCTTTTCACAGTGCTATGCAGATTCAAGCTTCCATTGGCCACAGAAGAACCTTTCAGACAGAAAGAATCAAAGCACAATTATGTCTCAATCTTCAAAAAATTTGAGCAATACTTTCTATTGACTTAAACACAGCTCAGTATTTACAGTAGCCTCTGCATGATAAATTTGATAAATAAAAAATGTGCCTGGGTAGTCAAATATGGCCTCAAGCCATTCTTACTATATTCCAATATACAGTACTTTTTTTTCTCTCATCAGACAACCTCTAGATCCAGTGAACTCTATAGCACGTAGGACTGGTACTGTTAATGGGATTCAGTTCGGCTTTGAAAAATTGCTTTAAAAAGCAATTGTATCATAGACTTTCATATGAATTTGGGGTGATCAGCTCTGGACAAACTTGACAGGTTTAGTCCAAATCCCATCTTTCAAAGGTACATCTTCTTCCTTTTATGGTGACCAAAATGTCATTATCAGTTTCAAATGATAACCTGAATACAAAGTTATGGCACATCTCTATATGTCAGTAAATTAGGGGACTTCCTACTAAGCTGACACAACTGGCATTCTGTTCCACTTACCCTTGTGGGTAGTGTTAGAAGCAGCAGTTGGCCATCCTCTGCCCTCACCCCAAGCTTCTGCTCATTACATTTACAGTCAAAAGTAGTTACTTTTGACTAATGGGTATGATATTGGACTTTGTACATATAAAATATTAGTGCTGATGCCATTTTTGGAAGGTACCCAGCAGTATGGAAAAAAGGGAACTATGACAAGGAAGATACAATCCCTCCTTAAAAATGAATGAGAACAATAGTACGTCAATTTTAAAGAGAATTTATTCTGAATTATGCTGTGTATGAGCTGTAAACTACTACTTTGCTTACATTTACAGTTCCTCAGTAATAGGCAATATATGATTATTGGTAACAATGCTGAGCTGGAGCGTTGAAAATATCTTTACAAGATTTTTATGCAATGCTCTTTTTCTAATTACAGATGTTTCATGCTATTGCCATGAAAAATAAAGCAGAGGCAGGTCGCTGAGGAAGAGTTTAAAGTCACTCTGTTCATTAAAATAGTTTTGATGAAGAAAATTAACTCTATCCCAGCCAAAACCAGCACATTCTCCAAATCTCTTGTTTAAACAGATATAATTCCAAAATATGCTATTTTTAAGAAACACCTTTGTTTGTTCTGTTCTTTACTCCTGACAAAGCTGACCTGTTGCAGCTTCTGGTATCAAATAGCCAAGAATTTTTAAAGGGCAGATTACATGAATATTAGAACATAGATTTAAATTTTATAGCTTAAATGACCAGTATCCAAGTAAAAAATCTCTTTTGGAATAGGAATGAATGGTGAATTCATAACGGATGACTCTAAACCAAAATCACTTACCCTCATTTTAGATTAGCTAAACTTGATGTTTACGTAGGTACCTGAAGTGTCTGATACCTTTCAGTTGGCAATGGACTGTGGAATTGCCTGTATATACACTGCAGTTACGATATCTGATGATAAAATATGTGCATCATTTGTCCTCATCATATAACATGTGCATGTGTGTACACATGTATTTACACACAGAAATGCATGTTTGTTAAAAAGTCTGTTATTTCAGTCAATCAATCATAAAACTCTTTTTCATTGTTAAATTAAGAGGTACCATCTAAAGCACCGCCTGTACTACAGTGAATAGAGGATGCAACTTGTGCAATGCAAACACTGACAAATGACATCAGATCATCAATTTGAAAAAACTTTCATTTGAAGCCAGCACAATTTGAAATTTGTTTTCAGTTATCTACAAGTATAGAAATCACAATGTACTTGAATTTTTTAAATTATGAATAATTTCTTATGGCATTGTCGTGGTTTAAACCCAGCCAGACAGCTTGTTCACTCACTCCCCCCCTTCTTGCCCTCCCCCTACTCCCGGAGGGATGGAGAGGAGAATTGAAAAGAATGCAACTCCCACGGGTTGAGATAAGAATAGTTTAGTAACTAAGGTATAACATAAATCACTACTGCTACCACCAATAATAATAATGATAAAGGAAATAACAAGGGAAGAGAATACAACACCTCACCACCAGCTGACCGATAACTCGCCCCCCGCCAGACAAGGTGGTTGGTGACAGCCAGCATGCCTTCAACTAAAGGGAAATCCTGCCTGACCAATTTAGTGGCCTTCTATGATGGGGCTACGGAGCTAATGGACAGGGGCAGAGCAGTTGACGACATCTACCTGGACTTGTGCAAAGCATTCGACATCCTGATCTCTAAATTGGAGAGACATCAGTTTGAGAGATGGACCACTCGGTGCATAAAAAATTAGCTGGATGGCCACATGGAAAGAGTTGTGGTCAATGGCTCAGTGTCCAGCTGGAGACCTGTAATGAGTGGTGTCCCTCAGGGATCGGTGTTGAGACCGATCTTCTTCAAAATCTTCATCAGTGATATGGACAGAGGGATCGAGTGTGCCCTCAGCAAGTTTGCCAATGACACCAAGCTGTGTGGTTTGGTTGATATGCTGGAGGGAAGGGATGCCATCCAGAGGGACCCTGACACACTTCTGAGGTGGCTGATGCCAACCTTACGAAGTTTAACCATGCCAAGTGCAAGGTCCTGCACCTAGGTCAGAGCAATCCCAGGCACAGCAATAGGCTGGGCAGAGAAGAGATTCAGAGCAGCTCTGTGGAGGAGGATTTGGGGGTGTTGGTTGATGAGAAAATGAACATGAGTCAGCAGTGTGCGCTTGCAGCCTAGAAAGCCAAACGTATACTGGGCTGCATCAAAAGGAGCATGACCAGCAGGTCCAAGGAGGTGATCCTGCCCCTCTACTCTGCTCTTGTGAGACCTCACTTCCAGTATTGTGTTCAGTTCTGGTGTCCTCAACATAAAAAAAAGCATGGATCTGTTGGAACAAGTCCAGAGGAGGGCCATGAGGATGATCAGGGGGCTGGAGCAGCCTCCCCTATGAAGATGATAGGCTGAGAAAGTTGGGGCTGTTCAGCCTGGAGAGAGAAGGCTGCTTGGAGAGCTCATAGCAGCCTTTCAGTATCTGAAGGGAGCCTATAAAAGTGGTGGGGAGGGACTCTTCTGTAGGGCCTGTAGGGCCTGAACCCAGGTGCCCTGGGTTCAACAGTAGCAGTCATTTTTCTCCTTAGTAGCTGGTGCAGTGCTGTGGTCTTGACTCTCAGCCTGGGGAGAATGCTGATAACACCAGTATTTTCAGTTCTTGCTAAGTAATGTTTACTCTGACCAAGGACTTTCTTAGTCTCATGCTATGCCAGGGAGGAGGGGAAGCCGGGAGGGAGCGGGGACAGGACACCTGACCCAAATGAGATAAAGGGGTATTCCATACCATAGCATGTCATGCCCAGTATGTAAACTGGGAGCAGTTACCTGGAAGGGCTAGAACACTGCTCAGGTCAGGATGGGTATCAGTCGGCGAGTGATGAGCAGTTTTATTCTCTTCCCTTGTTATTTCTCTTATCATTATTATTACTGGTGGTAGCAATAGTATTGTGTTATACCTTAGTTACTGGACTGTTCTTATCTCAACCAGTGGGAGTTACATTCTTTCGATTCTCCTCCCCATCCCTCCGGGAGCAGGGGGAGGAAGGAGGAGTGGGCAGTGACCAAGCGTCTGTGTGGTTCTGTGTTTCTGGATTGGCTTAAACCACGACAGTTCCTTGTGGCACCCAATGTGGAGCACAAAGTGTTGAGATAACGACAGATCTGACCAGAATGTGTCTCATCATATTTGTGATAAGCATTTATTGTTTTTGGATTAATAGTCACTCATCACAATGCTGATTTATTGGCTCTCAAAGTTGTTGCTGTTGATCTCAGAGTTTCAGCATGTCTTACCTTACATACAGCCGCTATTTGCTATTTTAGTGCTTATCAGCTGGGGGCCTTGGGCTAAGGTTCTTGCTTCACTGTACTTTATGTACATTTTTTTTAACTCATTGATTATGAAACTGATCTAGCTTGTGTTCCCAGTGTGGTCATCACCTCTATACTTTGGGAGGTATATAATGGAAGTGTTAAGCAATTACACATCTTTTGTTTCCTCCTTGGGTGGTCAACCTACGAAAGAGACATTCGCTTACGTTCTCAGCTCCCCCACTAGAATATTTACAGCATCATTTGAGAGTTGTGAAGGTTTTGAATGGCCTTTGGGTACCCTTGACACCTGCCTGCTGATTGTGATGGGGATCACCA
Organism: Neopsephotus bourkii; assembly: GCF_033783945.1. Classification (NCBI taxonomy): domain Eukaryota; kingdom Metazoa; phylum Chordata; class Aves; order Psittaciformes; family Psittacidae; genus Neopsephotus; species Neopsephotus bourkii. The sequence goes on along the minus strand of NW_026901088.1, from coordinate 196,346 downwards.
TGGTGGCACACGTACAGAGTGTGTTTTACCCATGACCATTTCGTCTGATCTCTAAAGTTAAGCAGAGTCGTGTCTGCATCTTGTCTAGGGTTAGAAGACAATATAGGAGGACCAGGAGATTTTCCCAAAGGCTGGACAGTCATGAGTGGCAGGGTGTGTGGGATAGTATGGGCAAGTATCTAGGCTAGTGGGCCCTTCCAGTGCTTTGGAACTTCACCACTGAACAAGTGCAAAATCCGGAAAAATTTGTAAAACAAATTGACAAATTGTTGGGGAATTGACAAAACAATTGCAAAAGAGAAACCATCCCTCAGCCTTTGGAGGTGGCTCTTGGCAGCTGTGAAAGAAAGGTTTCTGTACAAGGATGATGTTATGAGTCATTTGGCCAAATGGACTACTCTAGAGAAAGGCATCCAGTCTCTGAGGGAATCAGCCATTGTAGAGATGATCTATTGCAGGCAGATGCCAGGAATGCACCCATAGATCCAGATGATGTCTAATGTACACGACCAATGTGGCAGAAATTTACAGGGAATGCACCATCATCATATGCCCACTCACTGGCAACAGTAACCTGGAATGACGTAGTACCACCAACAGTGGATGAGATGATTCATAAACTCCGAGAGTTCGAAGAAAATCTCACCCCTTCCATCATTTCAGCCGTGGAAAAACTGTCCCAGGATCTCAAACAATTGAGAGACGATTTATCCAATCTATCCACCCCCACAAAGGTTAATGGGTTCAAACTTAAACAGGGGAAGTTTAGACTGGATATAAGGAAGAAGTTCTTTACTGTAAGGGTGGTGAGGCACTGGAATGGATTGCCCAGGGAAGTTGTGAATGCTCCATCCCTGGTGGTGTTCAAGGCCAGGTTGGACAGAGCCTTGGGTGACATGGTTTAGTGTGAGTTGTCCCTGGGGTTGGAACTAGATGATCTTAAGGTCCTTTCCAACCCTAAGTATTCTGTGACTCTGTGAAAAATGTGAACTGGTAACAGTAAAGCAGATTAAACACATAATGAAAAGAATCATACATATAGCTGTGTTCTAAATTAAATGTAACCAGCAAGGGAAAAAAACTTCAGAGCAACTGTGTATCACTCAATGAAAACTTTTATCCAGTGTGCAAAAGCAGAAAAAATAATTCTCAAGAGGTCGAATTGCCACTGTGTCATTAAGCAGTAGGAAATAATTTGTAACAGCTCCTGCTGTTTTTAAAAGTTATTAAAAAAACCTCCATGCACCAAAGGCACAAAAGGATACTGAAAAGTACCAGGAACCTGGAAAGACCTCCACGTGATCAGTAGGCTAAAAAGGCTGGAGCTGCCTACTGACTGACAGGTCATCTTCCACTTTATCCCTTTTTCTAGGACAAGAGCTTATGCAATGAAAGTGAAGGTCAAAAAAACCCAAACAAACCCCGAAACCCAAAACCCTGATCAAATTAAATGTGCATTTCATTGTGTTAACTTCTGGGGGCTTTCAATTTGGTAGGATTAAAAAATAATAATAAAAATTGGACACATAGATAATGAGAAGCTACTCAGTTGCATTAAGATGAATAGTATTTATGCAGAACATAAACCTTTATTCCTTGAGAACTAAGACAATCAGCAACCATGAAGATTAGAAAGAAATTTCTCCTATTTCTTCTCATTCACTTCAGGGCTTTTTTTACCTTTCTATAAAGTATGTCTCGTGACATATATCCAGTCACTGTAAGAGACAAGGACCTCCTGGCAGTTCTGAGTACTCTTGAATATGACAAGCATTAGTACTGAGGAACTTGAATGTTACTCATCCATATTTACCCAGATACTTTAGCCAGAGTGGTATTAATTCTGTTTTTAAAATAATCCTGATCTTTGGAGACCATTGTGTCTGAGCACACATAACTGAGAAGTGATTTGTTACTTGGCAATACACAAAACCAAGTTGCAGTTTTATACATTACTCAGTCATCATTCCTACTCCGTGCCTCGTCATCATTTCCCCACAAGGGCTTTCTACTGCAAAGGCATGGAACAAAGTCCATACTGCTTCATGTAACTCCATGAGAAATGGAAGGAGAGAAGCCAACTGATATAAAATGGTGTAATATATGGGGAGTGTGAAACTTATTTATGTGCTTCTCATCATACCACTTGTGTAGCATGACAATGATTTTTTCATGAGTGGGCTCTCTATTTGCAGTTGTTGCAATTAACACCCCCCCACCCCCAAGACTGCAGTTGTTTAAATCACATACCAATTCCATTCACAACAGGTGAATTGTTACTAACTTCCAACATGCTGGGCAAATTTTGTTCTCCTTCATGATCATTTAAATCCACATTGTGCTGTTGTGAGACATTCCCGAAATGTCTAGAATCCTTTTCATGACTGCCATCTCCATTCTGCAGACCATTATATGACTTTTTCAGTGGCATAATCTGTAAACCACTGGGAGTAGTTCGGTAAGTCACAGTATTAGCAGCCCTGTCATTAGCAGATGCTGGCTTTGCTGTGTATCCTCTTTTCTGTTTTTGAAGAGATGGATTAATTCTCTTCCTTTTGTGTGTTGACCCTTTAGACTTCCCAGTTTCAGAAGGTCTATGTGATATTTTCTCAAGAGATGACCCTCGGCTTTCCTGTAAAAATTTTTGAGTGCTGCCCTGTTTCCCATGTCTTGATCGCTTTTCTCTAGTAACATGTAGTACATTGAACTCATCAATAAATTCCTCACAATGTAGTAGATGATGTTCAGGTTCCCAGGTGTCTTCATTGCTTCTGTAGCCTTTCCACCTGATGAGATACTCCCATTTGCCCTTCTTGTTCTTCCTTTTGTCTACAATCCTCTCTACCTAAAAGAAAAATACAAACATATTATATTAGAAAAAATAATAGTTTGGACATGGAAATTATGTTCTTCATTTACAGCTAGGAAGGCCTCCTTGACACTACAAAGGTGCAGTAGTGTTCATGAGATTCTCTGAAAATATTGTGCTGAAAATATGATCTGGCTCTGACATGGAAAGCTCAGCCAGGGTAGCCAAAATGTAGTGACCTATTTCAGAGATTTAAATTCACCTTATTGTCATAAGATGCTCCCCAACATTACATTCCCATTGGATCTTATATAGACTATGCTGATTGATGATGAGAAGCTACTTGGTGTATAAACTGCTTGACACAACGTTTAGGAATCAGTGTTACATGTTTCTGTTCAACAGAAATTCCCATGAACAGACCTGGCAATACAGGAGAGGAATGAAGAGAGCAAAGCCATTTCCCCTTCTGAAAACATTAAGATGAAACATAAAACACCTGATCAAATCTGATCTGGGAACCTGCAATAGCCACAATGTGAATTAACAAGAGAGAGACTGAAGATCATTTATGAAAAGCATTAATTTGTAAATCTGGTTGTAAAAATTAGACTATTAAGCTACCTCTTCTTTGAAAGAGCTAAAACAAGCATCTTTTGCAATATTGCCAGTTACCGATCACTCTCCTGAATCCACACATGCATTATGTCCCTATAAACATCCCCATACCCATTTCTTATGAGTGCAATATTTTAGTAAATCCACAAAATTTGTGAGTGCACCTATTTAAAAAAAGAAAAGGCAAATAAAAGGCATAAAGGCAGGATTTTTTATAGAAGTAATGAATTTCATGAACCTATGCTAGAGAAATGTCAGTTTAAGGAACATTTCTGCAACAAGGGATAAGGGACTATATTGGGACTGCAAGCTGAATGTGAATTAACAGTATCGTGCTGCTGTGGAAAACAGCCTGTACAACTGAATAAATCTTTGTGCCATCTCAGCACTGGCAAAATCTCAACTAGAGGGAGAGTGCATATGAAAACCCAAGTACAATCAGTGGACAGAAAGTCATGGGTTTAAATTAGAATCATAGAATCATAGAATAGTTAGGGTTGGAAAGGACCTCAAGATCATCAAGCTCCAACCCCCCTGCCATGGGCAGGGACACCTCACTCTAAAACATATTACCCAAGGCCTCATCCAACCTGGCCTTGAACACTGCCAGGGATGAAGCATTCACAACCTCTCTGGACAACCTATTCCAGTGCCTCACCACCCTGACAGGAAAGAATTTCCTCCTTATATCCAATCTAAACTTCCCCTGTTTAAGTTTTAACCCATTACCCCTTGTCCTATCACTACAGTCCTTATTGAAGAGTCCATCCCCAGCATCCCTATAGGCCCCCTTCAGATACTGGAAGGCTGGTATGAGGTCTCCACGCAGCCTTCTCTTCTCCAGGCTGAACAGCCCCAACTTTCTCAGCCGATCTTCATATGGGAGGTGCTCCAGTCCCCTGATCATTCTCGTGGCCCTCCTCTGGACTTGTTCCAACAGATCCATGTCCCTTTTATGTTGAGGACACCAGAACTGTACACAATACTCCAGGTGAGGTCTCACGAGAGCAGAATAAAGGGGCAGGATCACCTCCTTTGACCTGCTGGTCACGCTCCTTTTGATGCAGCCCAGGATACGGTTGGCTTTCTGGTCTGTGAGCGCACACTTACCAATCATGTTCATTTTCTCATTGATCAGAACCCCCAAGTCCTTCTCTGCAGGGCTGCTCTTAATCTCTTCTCTGCCCAAGCTGTTGCTGTGCCTGGGATTGCTATGACCCACGTGTAGGACCTTGCACTTGCCATGGTTAAACTTCATGAGGTTGGCATCAGCCCACCTCACAAGCATGTCAAGGTCCCTCTGGATGGCATTCCGTCCCTCCAGCATATCAACCAAACCACACAGCTTGGTGTCATCGGCAAACTTGCTGAGGGCACACTCAATCCTACTGTCCATGTCAGCGACGAAGATGTTAAACAAGACCGGTCCTAACACCGATCCCTGAGGGACACCACTCATTACTGGTCTCCAGCTGGACATTGAGCCATTGACCACAACTCTTTGTGTGTGGCCATCCAGCCAGTTCTTTATCCACCAAGTGATCCATCCATCAAATTGATGTCTCTCCAATTTAGAGACAAGGATGTTGTGTGGGACAGTGTTGAATGCTTTACACAAGTCCAGGTAGATGATATCAACTGCTCTACTGCTGTACATCAGTTCTTTAGCCCCATCGTAGAAGGTCACCAAATTGGTCAGGCAGGATTTCCCCTTAGATAAGCCATGCTGGCTGTCACCAAGCACCTTGATGTTTTTCATGTGCCTTAGCATGCCTTCCAGGAGAATCTGCTCCAAGATTTTGCAAGGCACAGAGGTGAGACTGACTGGTCTGTAATTGCCTGGGTCATCCATTTTCCCCTTCTTGAAAATGGGGTTTATATTTCCCTTTTTCCAGGCATCGGGAATGTCACCTGACTGCCATGATTTTTCAAATATGATGGCCAGTGGCTTAGCAACTTCATTTGCCAGCTCCTTCAGGACCCGCGGATGGATTTCATCAGGTCCCATGGACTTGTGCACGTTCAGATTTTTAAGATAGTCTCGAACCAGATCCTTTCCTACAGTGGGCCCAAGGTCTTCATTCACACAGTCCCTGCATCTACCTTCCAAGACTTGTCTGGTGCGGTCAGAGCCTTTGCTGTTGAAGACTCAGTCAAAGAAGTCATTCGGAACCTCAGCCTTCTCCAAATCCTGTGTAGCTAGCTCTCCCAAGAGGTTCCTGAGGGGGCCTACTTTGTCCCTAGTCTGTTTTTTATTTGCTATGTACCTGTAGAATAGAATAGTTAGGGTTGGAAAGGACCTTAAGATCATCTAGTTCCAACCCTCCTGCCATGGGCAGGGACAATTCACACTAAACCATGTCACCCAAGGCCTTGTCCAACCTGGCCTTGATCACCACCAGGGATGGAGCATTCAGAACTTCCCTGTGCAACCAGTTCCAGTGCTTCACCACCCTTACAGTAAAGAACTTTTTCCTTATATCCAGTCTAAACTTCCCCTGTTTAAGTTTTAATCTGTTACCCCTTGTCCTATCACTACAGTCCCTAATGAAAAGTCCCTCCCCCGCATCCCTATAGCCCCCCTTCAGATGATAAGAGAAATAACAACTGAGTAGAATACAACTGCTCACCACCCACCTACCGACATCCAGTCCAACCCGAGCAGTGATCTAGCCCTTCCAGGTAACTGCCCCCAGTTTATATGGTGGGCATGCCGTGCTGTGGTATGGAATACCTCTTTGACTAGTTTGGGTCAGGTGTCCTGTCTCTGCTTCCTCCTGGCTTCCCCTCCTCCCTGGCAGAGCATGGGAATCAGAATGTCCTTGGGCAGAGCAAACATTACATAGCAACAGCGAAAAACATCGGTGTTATCAGTGTTGTTCCCAGGCTGAAAGTGAAAACCAGGACACTGCACCAGCTAATAAGGAGAAAAATGGCTGCTACTGCTGAACCCAGGACATGGAGTTACATGGTAGGTCAAAATGAAAGCAAAAGGGATAGGTAGTCAGAAGAATGACAGGGAAGACATTCCTCATCTAAATTATTTGCAGGCAGGATATCAAATGCTGTCTTCACAAGATGTTCAGTGAATGCCCTCTTAATGTCAAGAAGACACTGCTTTTTTATTCATAGAATCATAGAATGGTTAGGGTTGGAAAGAACCTTAAGATCTAGTTCCAACTCCCTGCCATGGCCAGGGATGCCTCACCCTAGACCGTGTTGCCCAAGGCTTTGTCCAACCAGGTCATCAACACTGCCAGGGATGGAGCATTTACCACTTCTTTGGGCAACCTGCTCTGTTGCCTCACCACCCTCACAGTAAAGAACTTCTTCTTTATATCTAACCTGAACTTCCTCTGTTTAAGCCCATTACCCCTTGTCTTATCACTATGGTCCCTGAGGAAGAGTCCCTCCCCAGCATTCTTACAGGCCCCCTTCAGATATTGGAAGGCTGCTATGAAGTTGCCACGCAGCTCCTCTTCTCCAGGCTGAAAAGCCCCAACTTTCTTAGCCTGTCTTTGGAGGGGAAGTGCTCTAGCCCCCGTATTGTCCTTGTGGTCCTCCTCTGGACTTATTCCAACAGCTTCATGTCCTTCTTAAGTTGAGGACACCAGAACTACACACAGTACTCCTCTTTTCTCTTTTTAAGCATATGATTTTTTAATTTTCGACAATCTTCTTAGAATCAGATGAGGTGTTAAACTTGCTAGGGAAATCCTGAGAGTTTTGCATTTCCACTGGAAAAAGCCCATAGCCTCATATTATCATGGTTGCAAACCGCTGAGTTAGGCATATGTGTCCTCCAACACATGTATGAAAACTTACAACATAACAAATAAATGCCATAAAAACTCCTGCTGCTCCCTTGATGTAAGCCTGCATCTTTGATCCTCCTCTCCTGACAAGCAGCAGCACTGCAGAGGCTTTCTGCTACATGATTTAGTAGTCCAGGTTTATATAGAAAACCAGAAGCACACTGCAATTTAGTTGTATTTTACACTAGTGATGCAGCAATTACATTAGAAATTACTGCTGGAAGTGTTGTTTTCACTTTCCCAAAACTCTTCTAAATGCTGGGCGTTTCACACGTGTAAGTACACTCTGTTTATTACCTTTCCTGGCATCCATGTATTTTGAAGAATATGAAAGATAAGCCATGCTCCGTCCTTATGCAACATGATTTCCTCTTTGTGTAAGGGGTCTTCTGGCAGAAAGAGCTTGCCTTATTACAGTTTAGATCAAATGAAGGCTGATAGCCTGCAGATAAACTGTCAATCACAGCCTCCATGGAGACTCCTATCTCTTTTGACCTTACGTCCATTTTCTTGGAAGTCCCACCTTTCTCTGAAACTCAATCTCATTGAAATGGAAATTCAGGTCTGGTATCTCAGTTCTTCTTTTCTGGATCTTTTGCAAACTGCCCTGGTGCCACATCTCCAGTTCCACACAAGGGCTATGGTTCCCCCCTTGATGCCATCTGTCCCTGTTGCTGACTCTACTAACAAATACCATTTTTGTGCCCTTTGTCTCCTCTCATTTTATTTATGTCAGCTTTCTCCTGGTCAGAACTTACAGTGCTCACATCCCCTGGTCTGTTAAAGCCATTTCCTTCTCCCACTATAAATTTAAGGGAGAAATGTAAATCACTTTCTTTTATTAGGATATTTCAGTGGATGTGTGTAAATAATACCTGTGGAAGAAGTGCCACATCATTGTGTTTTTTTGGAGCAAACAGGAATAATAACATACACAAGAAGTTTGCACTGGCCTTTTTGTATAGACTGCCCTTTGGGAAAGGACTGGAAAAGGAAAATTGACAAATGACACAGGGATCAGAAAGGGACTTCCTTGTCATCATGTGTAGTCCCTGTCACTGTAGGCAATTCCATCGTATAAACCCTTTCATATGGGAAATGTTCATGATACAGAACATATTTCTGCCTGGGCTTATTGTTGATAGATTTCACAGCAAACAGCTGTTCAGTCTTAAATGTAATGATTTTGCAAAAAATATTTTAGGTTTTCATTTGGAAAGCAAGGCAGTTTTCAAAGGTGCAAGAAAAGTGCACAAAAAAAAGATATTATTACATTATTTAGCAGTAGGTTAATGTAATCTTCACAATGTTCTTTATATTGAGGAAGAGCAGGGTTTTTTTCTTTTCAGTCCAACAAGTGTGCACTCATTTCTTCAAAGAACTGTTACAGAATGTGGGGATCACCTCTTTAGGTCTGTCTGTTCCTCTGTAAATAGTTTAAAACCCTTTCACTTACAAACATTAATCACCACATGCAATATCTGTGGAAATACAAAGAACACCAGGGTTCCTATTTATTTTAAAGCATAATGATGCATTGAATTTATCATATTCCCGTTTTCTTTTGTACAATAAATCAGTTCATTGTTGTATTTCAGTGTTGATATTTAAGAAAAGGAAAGCAAGAAGCAGGGCATACCAAATTCTTGGTGTTATGTTAAAAAGTGGTCAGTTCTGAACACACCCTCTACAAACTTGCCAGCACAATTTATTTCAGCATGAACCTGATAGAATGCTATCTAGAACAGCACTTGAATTTGATAATAAATGCTTACTTTTCTTTCAGTACTAAAGTACAGCTGTCAATTTGTACTATACTGCAAAATTTGTTTTGTACGTTATAGTGCACACTAAAATTAGAAAAAAAAAAACAGATATTTTCCTGGTTTGTAGATGAACAAAGTAAAAAATCAATGCTGTCCTTATTTACTATCAGAAGAGAGATTTAAACACACAGTTAGTATATGCTGCTGATCTAAGACCATTGAGACATGGATGAAGTTTGCGTTAAGCAGAACTGTTCTTGTACAGTCTCTGTGATAAGCACAGATGACTAAAAGATGAATGAGAAATCTAAATTCAATGAGACAAAATATTTTGCTAAGCTCTACAAACAGCTGTCTGCTTTGGACACATGTACGGCTCTCAGCTTTCTACCGCTGTGGACTGCTTCCTCAAATATTTCTCTGCTGAATTCAATGGGATTCTCCAGCTTTATACCATCTGAAGGCATGTGTATGGGAAATATGAGTTTATGAGAAGAGTTCAGCACAACCTAGTAAGGACCTTATTCTGCCTATGCTTCCTTTACAGTACTACAAGTCATCAGAGTTATTCCTAATTTACTTAGATGCAAGTAAAATCCAAGTAGGAATCCCTGGGATTTAAACCATGAGGTTTAAAAAGCAGTTTATAGGATCGTGAGCAGGACTTGAAGAGAATTCTAAGCGAAACAGTGTTTATGTGAACATATCACAGTTCCTTCAGTAAAACTGTCTGAAATTTGTTAAAAATACTCATGTTTCCAAAAAGATGTGGAAATGTGTAAGCAGTACTTAAAAAACAGAAAGATGACTATCACTAAAGGTTCTTTCACCAACATTAAAGGAAGTCCAGAAATGCAGGAGGCAATTTCTAACTTACATAAAAGCTGCACCTGAAATAATTAAAAAAAATTAATGCTGTTTTCTTTTATGTTCCTTTGCGTTTTGTCCTCCTTTACCTTGCTCAGTTCTAGCTAATTTAGTGTTCTGTTGAAGAGTTCATGCAGTCTTTTTCTCCATCATATGGGCTTCATTCAGATTCAACTCGAGGCCAGGACTTCAGTTCAACACTTTTACATCCATCCCAAAGTTTAGCCAGAAGTGAAGATTCCACATTAAAAGCACACACAAGTTCAGCTATAATACAGTATAAATATTTGAACTACCCCACTGTACTACCACTCAGTGACTCACTGCTTTACAAGCGCTACTGGTATGACTGTCATAAAAGAAACCACATGTTCTTGTGGTAGGTAGAAAACTATTTCCTTAGCCCTTTTACAGCAAAGTGGTAAACTTGAGCACAAAGAAGTAAGACTAGGTTCTGGGTAGCTGTTCATCACATTGTGGTTTCCATAGGTGCCGAGGATTTACAATTTCAATGGGAGCATGAGCTTCAGCCTTTCAGAGATGTTTTACCAATGCAGTGTGACAACTGAGTAGGACAGCTTGCTGGATTTGCAAAGACAGGGTGAAGATGAGAGACAATGGGAGGGTACAGCATATTGAGGAGGCTACAAGGTGATACTGGTCAGTCAAAGAGGCCACTGAACAACACACTCTCCTTGCCAAAATTGTTGAAGTGAGTTTTACACTGATCTTTGAAAGAGGACAATGTAATAGCTTTGCAGATACTGTCAAGGAACATGCCCCGTATTGAAATGATAGCTTGGGAAGAATTAAGGCTCTGTGTTGAAAAACAGGACAAATTGACAATTAGGGCATGTAGTAGGTAGTTACTCCAAGATATGGGATGGGGAATAGCAATTTTTGGGTATGGTGTATAAAGTATTTCCCATGACAGTATGTGTTTTCCAGCTGCTGTACACAGGGAGACACAAGTATTTTTGAAATTATCAATGTGTTTGACAGAGCAGCAAGTCGAAAAGAATTCCCAGCTTAAAGGCCTGAACATGAAGGAGGATAGTCATCTCTCCCCATCACTGAGACAGAAGGGAGGAGAAAACAAAAAACTCTGTGTTGCATTAATGGCTGGACAGGAATAAGGACATGTCAGAAAGATAAACCATATATCCAGGTCCTGCTTTCTATCCAAACTAGAATAGGAGGCAACTGGCTTGGAGCATCCATATAGCAAAGGTAGTAACAGTAAAATTTGTGAATAATACCATGCAGGGATAGGGTTTAGAAAAAAAGAGCTAAAAATAGATAACTGTACAACATAGAAGGTTGAGGGGCAATCCTTTGAGTGAAAAGCTGAAGTAGCAGTTTGCAAAGTAGTAGGATAATAAGATGTCCTGGGTTCAGCAGCAGCAGCCATTTTTCTCCCTCTTAGTAGCTGGTGCAGTGATGTGGTTTTGACTCCCAACCTGAGAACAGTGCTGATACACCAATGTTTTCAGTTATTGCTCAGTAATGTTTACTGTGACCAAGGACCTTCTGAGTCTCATGCTCTGCCAGGGAGGAGGGGAAGCCAGGAGGAAGCAGAGACAGGACACTTGATCCAAACTGACTAAGGAAGGTATTCCATGCCACAGCATGTCATGCGCACCATATAAACTGAGGGCAGTTACCCTGAAGGGCTAGATCACTGCTCGGTTGGGCTGGGTATTGGTTGGCAGGTGGTGAGCGGTTGTATCCTCTTCCCTTGTTATTTCCCTTGTCATTATTATTATTGGTGGTAGCAGTAGTGGTTTGTGTTATACCTTAGTTACTGGACTGCTCTTATCTCAACCCGTGGGACTTATATTCTTTCAATTCTCCTCCCCATCCCTCCAGGAGCAGGGGGGGGAGGAAGGGGGGAGTGAGCGAGCGACTACATGGTTCTGAATTACTGACTGGACCTAAACCACAACAGTTCTTTCTGGCTCCCAGCATGGGGCACGAAGGGCTGAGATAAGACGGATCTGACCAGAGTGTGTCTAATCATATTTGTGATAAGCATTTATTTTTTTTTAATTAATAGTCACTGTAGGAGAAGAGGAGTTTGAACTTGGTCAGAGTATGCTGAGCGACCTTAATTCTTTGGGGAATTAATTTTGAGCCAGACTCTGTAATTTTAGCTCTGTGGTTAACTAACCTCAAGCAAGAAAAGCAGAGCAAAAGAAGTGGAACAAAAGGGGACTAAGACGAGAAGTAGAAGAAGGAACTGAGAAGTTTGAGAGGTTGAAAGGATGGTGTCAAAAAAGCAGACTAATCGATTATAATTTTAGATTATGCGCATGGACAGCAGCAACTAACCAATTGCATTGTAGCTTTATGCACATGAATATGATCAAAAACATGCATAAACCATGTAATCTAAAGTAAAAAGGTCTTTGACCAGCAATCAGAGTCCATGCCTTAAATCCCATCAAATGGTGACCCCAACGTGATCGCGGAACGAAAGGCGCAACTCGCGGAAGAGGGCTGCATACTCTGGAGGGGACTGCCTCGGCTGAAGGATCATCTTGCTGGCTGGACCGAGCAGACCAGAAATCCCAGGTAGCTTCACACACCTCAGAGAAAAATTCAGGTGAGCAGCTGAGAGACAGGAGGGAAAGAGAGAGGATGTGTTCAAATATCTCGAGCGAAGAAAGGACGTTAGGATTATGCAACAAATGTTAAAGAGACGAGGAGTAAAATATGAAAAAACCAATTTGGAACTATTGCTAGCATGGTTAAAAAGTAAAGACTTGCCCGTGGAAACACTGCCTGTATTTGACTATGAAATTTGAAAAAAAAAATGGTAATCTGATCTTTGACCATGCTACAAGGGGTGACTCAAATGCTATACGTATACAATCAATGTGGCGCTTGGTACATGAGACGCTAAAACAAATGCGTCGTGAAAAAACTGTGACAGAGGAAATCAGTGGAGTATTAGTGACTGGAGACCCGAATGAGGAATCCGCTCACAGTGGAGAGTCAACAAAACAGGAAACAGCAGTTCAGAAGGACAGGAGTGAAGCAGAGAGGGAGGAAAGTGAGTTAGAAAGCTCGGATGAGGAGTGGGGACTGTGGTCTCACAAAAGATGACATTGCTGCCACATATGTGACCTGCGGTTTCACACAAAAAGGGTTCAGGCAGAACGATAATGGCTGTGAGCTGCGGGGAGCAAAAAGAGGAAGATGAAGGGAGTAAAATAAGAGAAGGGTGGAGAAAAGTGCATTTAGATGGAATTAAGGAAGGGGGAAAGTTGCAATTAACCCCTCACTTGACATTTCCAGTGGTGGTTCAGTACAATCCATCAGGCTTTCAACTGGGAACTGGTAAAGGAGGTCCGAAAAGCTGTGATGTGAAATGGGCTACAACCATCATTTATCCAAACATTATTGGAAAATGTTTTGGGTGGACAGCTTGTGACCCCATTTGATTGTCATCAATTAGCCTCACTGATTTTAATACCAACCCAAAAGTTGTTGTGGAAGGACAGATGGGTGGAACTTTGTGAGGTACGGGCTCTCGAGAACTTAAATCGGCAACCAGGCAACCCCCACCTGGGAGCAGGGGTAGATCATCTAATGGGAACAGGTACATTTGCTACTCCTGAGACTCAGGCTCGATTGGTGCCAGACACTTAAAGAGACTCAGCACGCTTAGCCTTAAGAGCATTTGCAACTATTCCGGAAATGGGAAGGAAACCGGTCTCTTTCACTGCGATAAAACAGGGGAAGGATGAGCCCTATATGCAATTTATAGATCACTTGTGAGAAGCCATAGATAGGCAATTCGATCATCCAGAAGCAAAAGAGTCTTTGTTACTAAAATTGGCTATTGAGAACGCAAATGTGGACTGTAGAAAGGTTTTGCTGTCCCTGCCAAAATCTGCATCATTAATATGAGATGGTAGAGGCTGCGGAACGCGTAGGCTCTTTAGAACAGCAACAGACAATATTAGCCAGCACGCTTGCTACAGCCATGCAACCCCTAGGAACCGCAAATAAAAGATGTTATGATTGCGGCAAACTAGGTCACCTTAGCTTCCAGTGCCTGAAAGGCAAAGCAGCCAATCCAAGGGCCAATCAGACCAGGTTCCAGGATTATGCCCCTGATGTCAAAAAAGGTTGTCATTATGCCAACCAGTGTCAGTCCAAATATGATCAGGAGGGCAAACCCTGTGATCAGGGTTCGGGAAACTGGAAGCGCAGTGCGGGGCAGGGCCACGCCATGACACAAATGCCTCTGAACGTGGTGAGCGGACCCCCGTCGTTAAACAACAACCTTCAGGGTGTTTGGACCAACTCACCACAAAAACTTGTGGAAGTGCTGGAGTGGATGTAGTGACGAATGAAGTCACATTAATAACACCTACTGTCCACACGGTGGCACTTAATGCACATGGACCTTTAGGCCACGGCCTTAGTGCCCTGTTATTAGGAAGTTCTAGTGTAATTCTACAGGGTATCTTTGTGCTGCCTGGCATAATTGATGCGGACTATGTGGGACAGATTAAGGCAACGGTATGGACTCCAAGCCCTCCAGTATATAATCCTAATAACACAAGTATAGCACAACTTATTTCATTTTTAAATCAAGCACCCAGAACTGTGTCAAAGAAAAGGGGAACTGGAGGCTTCGGCTCCACAGGACAAGAAACAAATATTATGTGGACATTAGAGATTCAGCAAACAAAACCACAGATTCGAATAACAATGAGCTGGGGAAATCAATCAGTGCAGCTTGATATGCTAGTAGACACTGGAGCGGATGTGACAGCAATTGCTGAGAAAAACTGGCCCCAAAACTGGCCATTAATTAATCCTCAGGGAACTTTAGTAGGCATAGGAGGAAACACTACAACTAAGCAAAGTGCTCATTTAGTGACCTTTTGAACATCAGATGGATCTCAGGGTTTCAACCAGACCATATGTGACTTTAATTCCCATGAATCTGTTGGGAAGGGACTTGCTAGGACAAACGGGATGTACCCTGCCGTCAAAAACCTTTTAGCATGGGCCACTGGTGGTCAACCAGTGCTCAAACTGAAATGGAAAACTGAAAAACCGGTTTGGGTAGATCAGTAGCTATTAACCACAGAAAAGGTTGCCATTCTGTGACAGCTCATCCAAGAGCAGCTACAAGCCGGACACATTCAGCCATCAACAAGTCCATGGAACATCCCGGTATTTGTCATCCCAAAGAAATCGGGGAAGTAGAGACTGTTACATGATCTGCGTCAGATAAATGAGATGATGAAAGATATGGGACCTCTACACCCAGGATTACCTTCTCCCACAATGATTTATCAAGATTGGACCATTTTAGTTATTGATTTAAAGGACTGTTTTTCACAATACCTATTGATCCTAGAGACAGTGAGAAATTTGCCTTTTCAGTCCCTGTAACAAACAAACAAGGACCCATGCAGAGATATCAATGGGTAGTATTCCCAGAAGGCATGAAAAATTCACCAACAGTATGTCAAGGTTATGTTGATGTAGCATTGCGTCCATTTCGGGAGAGGTACTCCCAATTATAAGTGTATCATTATATGGATGATATACTGGTGGCTGGGGAAAATGACCTAGAACCTGTTAAACAAGAATTGTGTTCAACAACATAAATTGCAAATTGCCCCTGAAAAGGTTCAGGATACTGTATCATGGAAATATTTGGGTTCGAAAATCTTAGATCATACCATTGAACCTCATAAATTAACCATCAAGGTCAATATCCATACACTTAATGATGTGCAAGTCTTGTTAGGAAATATCAATTGGATTCAAACATTACTGGGAATTGACAAAAAAACTTGAGAACCATTGTTTGAATTGTTGAAGGGTGACACAGACTTAAATGCACCCAGACAATTAACACCAGCAGCAAAACAAGCAATAGCGATGGTAGAAGCAGCATTAAGTGAGAGACAGGCACATTGTGTGGTGAATGGAGTTCCTATTGAGTTTTTGATTGTCAATAATGATTTTCAGCCAGTAGGATAAATCATGCAATGAGTTGAATCTGATAAGGAGAAACTGAAAATTCTCAAATGGCAATTTTTGTCACATCAACCATCAAAACCCATTGTAACCAGACCTGAAATGTTTGCTCAGTTAATTATGAAAGGAAGGGATTGTATCATAGACCTATCTGGTAAAGAACCTCAAACCATAATTATTCCCATGACAGAACAATATTTGCAGTGGTGTATGCAGAATAGTTTAGCACTGCAGATAGCTCTAGCAGGATTTGATGGAGCAATCAAGGTCCATCATCCTAGCCATCAAATATTGACTTTTATTCAGCAGGAATGTATAGAGGAAAAACCCAAGTGTTGTCTCAAACCTGTGAATGGTATCACAGTCTATACAGATGGGAGTGGAAAATCAGGCAAAGCAGCTATTACATGGCAAGAACAGGGCCAGTGGACATCACATATAGTTTTTTCTGAGGGATCACCCCAAATTGTAGAACTGAAAGCAGTGACTGAGGTGTTTAAACGATGGAACACATGTCCAATTGTCTTGGTTTAAAACCAGTCAGGCAGCTTGTTCACTCACTGTCCCCCTTCTTTCCCTCCCCCTACTCCCGGAGGGACAGAGAGGGGAATCAAAAAGAATGCAACTCCCACGGGTTGAGATAAGAACAGTTTAGTAACTAAGGTATAACACAAATCACTACTGCTACCACCAATAATAGTAATGATAAAGGAAATAACAAGGGAAGAGGATACCACACCTCATCACCAGGCGACCGATAACTTGCCACCCAAGCCCGACCAAGCACCGAGCGATACCTCCTCCAACCCCACCGTGAACTAGCCCTTCCAGGTAACTCTCAGTTACATCCTGGGCATGATGTGCTGTGGTACAGAATAACTCTTTGTCTAGTTTGGGTCAGGTGTCCTGTCTCTGCTTCCTTCTGGCTTCCCCTTCTCCCTAGCAGAGGATGAGGCTCACAAAGTCCTTGGCCAGACCAAAACATTAGTGTTATCAGCTTTGTTCCCAGGCCGAAAGCCAAAACACAGTGCTGCACCAGCTACCAAGAAGGAGAAGGATGGACTCACAAGTGTGAAATGTGCTGCAATTAAACAAGCCAAGTGGTTAAAGCCTCTCTGGTATGGAGGATGATGGCTGAAGTACAAATATGGGAGGCCTGGCAGACTGACTACATCACACGCTTTCCTGCTCTGAAAGACTGTTACAAGAGATGGAGCCCGACATCATGGACAGGATGGACTCTTTGATAACAGCTGGTTTTATAGGGCACCGGTCTGGACATTGGCATGTGGGAAAGGTTTATCGCGCAGAGGCAAAAGGATGCTGGGGCACGAATTAGCAGGGCTCATTTGAACTAGATTGAAGGGGGATGGGTTGTAGCTGGGTGCCTCAGTGGGACAGCGCTCCAGAATTGATGAAGACTGGGAGCCTTGTAATCCTAGGGTGAAATCGGTGTGCTCAGCTCGCTCCCTGAAATGTCTGTACGCCAATGCGCGCAGCATGGGAAATAAGCAGGAGGAGCTAGAAACCTGTGTTAAGTCAGGAGATTATGATCTGGAG
Organism: Neopsephotus bourkii; assembly: GCF_033783945.1. Classification (NCBI taxonomy): domain Eukaryota; kingdom Metazoa; phylum Chordata; class Aves; order Psittaciformes; family Psittacidae; genus Neopsephotus; species Neopsephotus bourkii. Next base: position 178,899 of record NW_026901088.1, on the reverse strand, counting down.
GTTTATCGCACAGAGGCAAAAGGATGCTGGGGCACGAATTAGCAGGGCTCATTTGGAGAGCTTTAAACTAGATTCGAAGGGGGATGGGGTTGTAGCTGGGCTTGCCTCAGTGGGACAGCGCTCCAGAATTGATGAAGACTGGGAGGCCTCCTGTAATCCTAGGGTGAAATCGGTGTGCTCGGCTCGCTCCCTGAAATGTCTGTACGCCAATGCGCGCAGCATGGGAAATAAGCAGGAGGAGCTAGAAACCTGTGTTAAGTCAGGAGATTATGATCTGGTGGCAATTACAGAGACGTGGTGGGACAGCTCACATGACTGGAATATAGTCATGGAGGGCTATGTCCTTTTCAGGAAAGACAGGCCAGCCAGGCGGGGTGGTGGGGTTGCTCTTTATGTGCGAGAACAGCTACAATGCGTTGAGTTCTGTCCGGGGACAGATGATGAGCGAGTCGAGAGTCTGTGGGTGAGAATTAAGGGGCAGGCTGGCAGGGGCGATACTGTTGTGGGGGTCTGTTACAGGCCACCGGATCAGGGTGAGGAAGTTGACGAGGCCTTCTACAGGCAGCTGAGAGCGGCCTCACAGTCACAGGCCGTGGTCGTCGTGGGGGATTTTAACTTCCCTGATGTTTGCTGGAAGGACTGCTCGGCAACCCAGCCGCAGTCCAGGAGGTTCCTCCAGTGTATGGATGATAACTTCCTCATGCAAATGGTGGATGAGCCAACCAGGAGAGGTGCGCTGCTGGATCTCATCCTCACTAACAAGGAGGGTCTGGTCGAAGAAGTGAAGGTTGAGGGCTGCCTTGGTTTCAGCGACCACGAGATGGTGGAATTCAGAATCTTGTGTGGTAGGGTCAGTAGAATAGCAAGTAGAATCGCAACCCTGGACTTTAGCAGGGCAAACTTTGGCCTCTTCAAGCAATTGCTAGGGGAAATCACATGGGCTAGGCTGCTTGAAGGTAAAGGGGCCCAAGATAGTTGGTTGACGTTCAAGGACTTCTTTTTCCGAGCTCAAGATCGGAGCATCCTGACACGTAGGAAGTCAAGGAAGAGGGTCAGGAGACCTGCGTGGCTAAATAGGGAATTGCTGGGTATGCTCAAGTGGAAGAGAAGAGTTTACAGGTCATGGAAGGAAGGGCTGGACACTTGGGAAGAATATAAGGCTGCTGCTAGAGGATGTAGGAAAGCTGCTAGGATGACTAAGGCCTCCTTGGAATTAAAGCTGGCGAGAGGGGTCAAGGACAGCAGAAAGAGCTTTTTCAAATACATGGCAGGTAAAACTAACACCAGAGGCAATGTAGGCCCGCTGATGAACGGGACGGGTGCCCTGGTGACAGAAGATACAGAGATGGCAGAGTTACTGAATGCCTTCTTTGTCTCTGTCTACTCTGCCAGAGGCAGTCCTGAAGAGCCCTGTACCGCTGAGACCTCAGATGAAGATAGGTCAACGGAGCGGTCTGCCTTAGTCGATGAGGAATGGGTTAGAGACCAGTTGAGCAATCTGGACATCCATAAATCCATGGGTCCAGGTGGGATGCACCCGCGGGTGCTGAGGGAACTGGCGGAGGTCATTGCTAAACCGCTCTCCATCATCTTTACCAAGTCTTGGGAAACGGGAGAGGTGCCTGAGGACTGGAGGAAAGCAAATGTCACTCCTGTCTTCAAAAAGGGCAAGAAGGAGGACCCGGGTAACTATAGACCGGTCAGCCTCACCTCCATTCCTGGGAAAGTGATGGAACACCTTATCCTTGGTGCCATCTTAAGGCATATCAAGGGTAAGAGGGTTATGAGGAGCAGTCAACATGGCTTCACCAAGGGGAAGTCATGCTTGACCAATCTCGTAGCCTTTTATGAGGAAATAACATGGTGGATGGATGATGGCAGAGCGGTGGATGTGGTCTACCTTGACTTCAGCAAAGCGTTTGACACGGTCTCCCACAGCATCCTTGCGGCTAAATTGAGGAAGTGTGGTCTGGATGATCGGGTAGTGAGGTGGACTGTGAAGTGGCTGAAGGAGAGAAGCCAGAGAGTTGTAGTCTATGGGGCGGAGTCTAGTTGGAGGCCTGTATCTAGTGGAGTGCCTCAAGGGTTGGTACTGGGACCAGTATTATTTAATATATTCATCAATGATTTAGATGAGGGAATTGAGTGTACTATCAGCAAGTTTGCTGATGACACTAAGCTGGGAGGAGTGGCCGACACGCCAGAAGGCTGTGCTGCCATCCAGCGAGACCTGGACAGGCTGGAGAGTTGGGCAGGGAGTAACTTGATGAAATATAACAAGGGAAAGTGTAGAGTCCTGCATCTGGGCAGGAACAACCCCAGGTTCCAGTATAGATTGGGGAACGACCTGTTAGAGAGCAGTGTAGGGGAGAGGGACCTGGGGGTCCTGGTGGACGACAGGGTGACCATGAGCCGACACTGTGCCCTTGTGGCCAAGAAGGCCAATGGCATCCTGGGTTGTATTAGAAGGGGGTGGTTAGTAGGTCGAGAGAGGTCCTCCTTCCCCTCTACTCTGCCCTGGTGAGACCTCATCTGGAATATTGTGTCCAGTTCTGGGCCCCTCAGTTTAAAAAGGACAGGGACCTGCTGGAGAGAGTCCAGCGCAGGGCAACTAAGATGATTAAGGGAGTGGAGCATCTCCCTTATGTGGAAAGACTGAGGGAGCTGGGTCTCTATAGTTTGGAGAAGAGGAGATTGAGGGGTGACCTTATTAGTGTATATAAATATATAAAGGGGGAGTGTCACGAGGATGGAGCCAGGCTCTTCTCAGTGGCAAACAATGATAGGACAAGGGGAAATGGGTACAAACTGGAACACAAGAGGTTCCACTTAAACTTGAGAAGAAACTTCTTCTCAGTGAGGGTGACAGAATACTGGAACAGGCTGCCCAGGGAGGTTGTGGAATCTCCTTCTTTGGAGACATTCAAAACCCACCTGGACACGTTCCTGTGTAAGCTTATCTAGGAGTTCCTTCTCCGGCAGGGGGATTGGGCTAGATGATCTTTTGAGGTCCCTTCCAATCTCTAACATACTGCAATACTGTGATACTGTGACTCAGCAGCTTTATAGGGATTGGTCCATGCACTAAGGAATTATATCTCTCTCCCTCTCTCTCTCTCTGGGTGTGTATATATATATATATATACACACATATATATATATGAGATGGTATAGATGGTATAGATGAGTGATGGTATATTGAAAATGTGGGATCTGAGCCTGACGTGAATGGTATGGAATAAGGGTTGGATATTGTCCTGGGTTCAGCAGTAGCAGTCATTTTTCTTCTTCTTAGTAGCTGGTGCAGTGATGTGATTTTGACTTTCAGCCTGAGAACAGCCCTGATAAGACCGATGTTTTCAGTTGTTGCTCAGTAATGTTTACTGTGACCAAGGACTTTGTGAGTCTCATGCTCTGCCAGTGAGGAGGGGCACGGGAAGCTGGGAGGAAGCAGAGACAGGACACCTGATCCAAACTGACCAAGGAGGTATTCCATACCACAGCACGTCATGCCCAGTATATAAACTGGGGGCAGTGTCATGGTTTAAACCCAGCTCATTCACTCACTCCTCCTTTTTCTTTCCCTCCCCCTACTCCCAGAGGGACAGAGAGGAGAATCAAAAAGAATGCAACTCCCACAGGTTGAGATAAGAACAGTTTAGTAACTAAGGTGTAACACAAATCATTACTGCTACCACCAAGAATAATAATAAGAGAAATAACAAGGGAAGAGAATACAATACCTCATCACCAGGCGACCAATAACTCGTCCCCCCAGCCCGACCAAGCACCGACCGATACCTCCTCCAACCCCACAGTCCCCCTAGCCCTTCCACGTAACTCTCTGTTACATCCTGGGCATGATGTGCTGTGGTATGGAATACCTCTTTGGTCAGTTTGGGTCAGGTGTCCTGTCTCTGCTTCCTCCCGGCTTCCCCTCCTCCCTGGCAGAGCATGAGCCTCACAAAGTCCTTGGCCAAACCAAAACATCATTGTTATCAACTCTGTTCCCAGGCCCAAAGTTAAAACACAGCACTGCACCAGCTACCAAGAAGGAGAAAAATGACTGCTACTGCTGAACCCAGGACAGGCAGTTATCCGGAAGGGCTAGATCACTTCTCGGTTGGGCTGGGTATCAGTCGGTGTGTGGTGAGTGGTTGTATTCCCTTGTTAGTTCCCTTATCATTATTATTACTGGTGGTAGCAGTAGCGGTTTGTGTTATACCTTAGTTACTGGACTGTTCTTATCTCAACCTGTGGGAGTTATATTCTTTCAGTTCTCCTTCCCATCCCTCTGGGAGCGGGGTGGGGAGGAAGTGGGGGAGTTCTGAATTACTGACTGGACTTAAACCACAACATAAGAGAAATGAAACACAAAATTTATTTCAGAATTCAGTAGAATTCATTTTCTCAGCTACACAAATGAAGTTAATGTGATGGCAGAATACAGGAAGGAGCCAAAAAGAAAGGTAGAGCAGAAAAAGGAATAAAGAAACATGCTTTAGGCAACTATAATGACATGATAGGAGCACAGAATTTTACAAGTAAGTATCCAGGATACCAGTGCAACATCACAGAAAAATGGCACATAAAATTTCAAAAATTAACTGTGAAGGAGTAATTGTCAAAAAGGAAGAATAATACATCATTATCCCCTCAGAAATAGCATTCAGGTGAGCAGGGTCAGTAAGCCAAGTTCTGGTCTCAATTATTGCATTGGTTTTCACTGCAGGTTTTAATTTCTGTTCAAGATCTGAATTCTGTCCAGTATGAAACTAACTGGTTTTATTACTGGTGCCTGGAAGGAACAAACTATTTTACAGGGAGTAGTAAACATAGTTATAAAAGCTGTCAGTGTTCATCAGATGGATCCATTTTAAACCATCTGAGAGTACAGCTAGTTAGAAATCTGCATTTAAGAATACAGGAATGTGCTCTAAGCGTGGAGATGCAAAGGCATAAAAAGCATATTCATTGATTTAACATAAGATTGTGCTTTGGAGCAATTAGACGGATGCTGTGAAGAGGATATTTGCTTACAGTGCAGATGAAAGGCACTAAGACGTCTGTGTTTGTACAAATGTCTGCAGTGAGTCAGACTGATTACACCACACTGTGTGGCAGGCTCTGAACGTGTGCTACCATGCAATTCCTCTGGCTATGGCAGAGTACCTGGGAGCTGCTATCAGAGTGGTGTGCTATGGAGGAGACAGTCACAGGTTACCCTTCTGCTGTCCTCAGGCCCTAGGTCCTCTTGAAAGCTGTCTTTGGCAACATATGGTCACCATTCTTTGACCTCAGTGAGTCCTTTCTCAGCCTTGGTAATTCACACAAGATAAGGAAGTGTTAACTGATGAGTCTGGAGTTCTTTTAGATCTTAATAACATTATTCCTGCTGATAGGGTTTCAGCCAAGTGTTGGCAGTACTTCCAGCTGTAGGGGTTGCTATAGACATTACTCCTTTCAGGGAGGTCCTAGGAATAACACTGGAGGGTCTCTGGTGGAAAGCTACAGATCCTGCCATCCTGCTCAAAACTCCTGCCAGATCACTTGGAGGGTTACTGGGGAGGCATGTGCCATGTGTCTGTGCTGATGACTATCTTCTCTTTCTGTTGAAAGATGATGCAGACAGATCAAGCATCAGGGTGAGACTGGAACTCTGATGAAGCTGAGGAACCATTTATAAATGTCTGTGCTTGAAGCAGTATTGAATATGTAAGTAGTGAATATATTACTAAGGAAATTTTCCATGTATTTGTTAGTCAGATTCCTAACTTGGTGGTTGTGTTAATACCTCAGCTGCTCCTGAATGCATTTACAGCAATGATGTGGCTTTGTTCCATGTGCCTCCATAGAATGGGGCACAACATTTTTATAAATGTAGGGTTTCTGAGATTCATTCCCTACATTTGTGTTATTGGCATTAGGCTAGTATATGTTCTCTCCATAGCACTATGCCAGTCATAAACTGAAGCTGTGGAAGGCTGCAGCTGTCCACTTGTTATTAGTTGAGGGTTAGTGCAGAAACCAACATACATTGGTGCTCCAACACTCATACTGTTTTACAGATACTTTATTAATGGAGCTTTAGTATAAGAAACTGCTGAGTCAGATTTACTAGTACTGAGATCCTTGCAAAGGGTTTATGAAACTACAAAAAAGAGTTTTAACAAATGGCTAATAAGTTGGTAGATAGTCTTATGAATCTCACACCTAATTAGTCTTCTAATTCTAGTGAGTCCATGATAATCTTCTGATATCCTTGCTGTCATCCCTAGCACAAACTATACATGTAGTCAAATGCTGGAACAGATTTCCAGAGAGGTTGTGGAATACTGACTCTTGGGGATGCTTAGAACTTGACTGAACAAGACCCTGAGTAACTAATTAATTTGGTGCTGCTTTAAGCAAGTGGTTGCATGAGATATCTCTGAAAGTCCCTTCCAACTGACATTATTCTATGATTCTATGATACATAAATTTTGTCTTCAATATTTACTAAAAATTTACTACTTCTTTATTAATTTTTTTTTCCAGTTGGAAAAGCAGCTCCATTTGGAAAACTGAGTTCTATTCAGTCTGTGGAAGTGGATGTATGAACTATCTCAATAAAACTGAGTTTAGATTTACCAGGCAGCTGGAAGAGAGTTTCCCACAAGCAGCTCTGAACTTCCTACTTTCCCTGACCTGATACCATCAGAGTTTGTTGACTTTCAGGTCATATGCCAAGAACAATCTACTCTGAGCTGTACAGGGGAGAGATGGGTTGGAGGATCAAGGTCAGCCAATCATGAGATTAAAAAGATTTTCTTAGTCATTAAATGGATATTTTTTAATGCTGAGATACATTATGAAGTAATCATTCAGTGTATTTTCAGCGTTTCTATGAACATTCAGCATTTACGGTACAAGCAAAACAAGGAACGTGATAAGTTGAGGTGTGAACATAAAACATTATATGATAATGGCTCTATATTTGCTCTTCATCCAATACAAAGGAATTAAAGACAGGGATAAAAGGGATAAGTTACCACACATTTACCACAAAGAAGAAGCATGCTAATAAAAATACACCTGTAGTTCTTGTACCTATCCTAGAGGTTTCTGCTAAGATAGTAACAGGTGCTCTGTAGAACTAGATGTTAAGATGGGTCTTGAAAGTCTAAGTTTCTGTTTCAAGTCCTTCTCAATACCTCAGCTGTTCTCTTCATGTTTTTATGCCATATCTGAAAAGAATACCCACTGTAAAGTAATTTCAGACCTGGTGTTGAAAAAGGGAAGGGTGCATTGAAATAATTTTTATGAATAGCAGTGTACAAAATGAAAATGTTGATGAAGCAAATCTGTTTTGAAGCCAAGTGAGCAATATAAAAATAAGAAAAAAAGAAAAGATTAACATTTGCTATATATCTGCATTTAGTATTTGTGATAGCTGCTGCTTGCAGCAGTTACATAGTAGATCATTGCCCTGGGTTCAGCTGTAACAGATATTTTTTGCCGCCTTAGCAGCTGGTGCAGTGCTGAGTTTTGGCTTTAGTCTGAGAACAATGCTGATAACAAACCGATGTTTTAGTTGTTGCTATAGTAATGCTTACCTGATCAAACACATTTCAGTCTCTCATGCTCTGCCAATGAGAAGGAGCACAGGAAACCCTTGAAACCAGCCTGCTTCTTTTGCTGAGAATAAGCACGTTGCGGCATATACTGCATATGATTTACCAACGGCCATACCAACCTGAGAATGCCTGATATCATCTGACCAAGCTATCAAGGGTTAACACCAATTTGTATTTCTGGAGTGACAGGAGGATACCAAGAGTTGACTTTACTGGAGGCTGAAATCATCCTAACTGGGAAAGAGTGTCAAAAGCACCCCATTGTGACTGGTCCAGAGACTCCACTCATCCTTGGCATGGACTACCTCAGGAGAGGGTACTTCAAAGACCCAAAAGGGTACCGATGGGCTTTTGGTATACCTGCATTGTAGACAGAGGAAATTGAGCAGCTGCCCATCTTGCCTAGTCTCTCAGAGGATCCTTCTGTTGTGGGTTTGCTGAAGGTCAAAAAACAAGTGCCAACTGCGACCACAACAGTGCACCAGCGGCAATATCACACCAACTGAGACTCCCTGATTCCCATCCATAAGCTGATCTGTAAACTGGAGAGTCAAGAAGTGATCAGTAGGACCTGCTCACCCTTTAATAGCCCCATATGGCCAATGTAAAAGTCTAAACGATAGTGGAAACTAACAGTAGACTTTTGTGGTCTGAATGAAGTCACACCACCCTTGAATGCTGCCGTACCAGACATGCTAGAACTTCAGGATGAAATGGAGTCAAAGGCAGCTAAGTGGGATGCCACAACTGATATTGCCAATGCATTTTTCTCAATTCCTTTGGCAGCAGAATGAAGGCCACAGTTCGCTTTTACTTGGAGGGGCTTCCAGTACACTTGGAAATGAATGCCCCAGGGGTGGAAACACAGCCCTGCCATCTGCCATGGACTGATACAGACTGCACTGGAACAGGGGCAAGCTCCATTACACCTGCGGTACACTGATGACATTATCATATGGGGCGATACAGCAGAAGTTTCTGAGAAAGGGAGATAAATAATCCAAATCCTTCTGAAAGCCGGATTTGCCATAAATCAGTAAAGTCAAGAGACCTGCACAGGAGATTCAATTTTTGGGAATAAAATGGCAAGATGGACATCGCCAGATCCCCAAAGATGTGATCAACAAGATAACAGCAATGTATCCACCAACTAATAAGAAAGAAACACAAGCTTTCTTGGGTGTTGTGGGGTTCTGGAGAATGCACATCCCAAATTACAGTCTGATTGTAAGCCCCCTCTATCATGTGATCTCAAAGAAGAATGATTTCAAATGGGGCCCTGAGCAACATAGCTGAATGAGAAAAATGGACAGTAGTTAATATCGATACTGACTCATGGATGGTTGCAAATGCCCTGGGTGGGTGTGGGGGGATGTGGGGGTGAGGGTGTGTGTGTGTGTGTGTGTGTGTTACAGCAATGGAAGCAGAGTAACTGGCAATGCAGAGAGGTAAACACATCTGGGCAGCCACACTGTCACAAGATATCGCTGCCCAGGTGCAGAAACTGGTGGTGAAGGTACGCCATGTAGATGCACATGTACCCAAGAGTGGGGGCACTGAGGAACACCAGAACAACCAACAGGTGGATAAAGCTGCTAAGATTGAATTGGCTCTGATGGATCTAGATTGTCAACATAAGGGTGAATTAGTTTTGGCCTGGTGGTCCCATGACACCTCAGGCCATCAAGGCAGAGATGCAACTATATAGATGGGCTCATGACTGAGGGGTGGACGTAACAATGGACAATATTGCCCAGGTTATTCATGAATGTGAAAAATGATGCAATTAAGCAAGCCAAGTGGTTAAAGCCTATTTGGTATGGAGGATGATGACTATATCACTCTCCCACCAACCCACCAAGGCAAGCACCATGTGCTTACCATGCTGGAAGCAACCACCGGATGGCTGGAAACATACGCTGTGCCCCATGACACTGCCCGGAACACTATCCCTGGCCTTGAGAAACAAGTTTTGTGGTGACACAGCACTGCAGAAAGAACTGAATCAGACACGGGGACTCATTTCCAGAACAACCTTACAGATACATGGTCCAAAGAACATGACATCGAGTGGCTATACCACATCCTCTACCATGCACCAGTCTCTGGGAAAATCGAACAGTTCAATGGGCTGTTAAAACTACACTGACAGCAATGGGTGGTGGGACTTTCAAACATCAGGATACACATTTACCAAAAGCCACCTGGTTGGTCAACACTAGGGAATCTACCAACAGGGCTGACCCAGCCCAATCAGAAATTTATGTACTGTAGAAGGGATAAAGTTCCTGTGGTGCCCATAAAGAATTTGCTGGGGAAGACAGTCTCTGGGTCATTCCTGCTTCAGGTAAGGGCAAACCCACTCGTGGAATTGTTTTCACTCTGGGACCCGGATATACTTGGTGGGTAATGCAGGAGGATGGGGAAGTCCTATGTGTACCTCAAGGGGATTGAATTTTGGGGGAAAACAGCCAATGAACTCAATTATATGCTGCTGCCTGCTATATAACACTTCTATAGCCCATCAGCTAGATGACCATCTCCACTCTGGGCTTTGAAAAGTAGGTATGTGCTTCATGATCATCAGAAGAGTCAAGGGAAAAGCCAGCAGCAGCAGCAGGAGTCTCCCAGAACTGTCCGCAGGTCATTATTGACTGACCCTGATTTCCCTCCAACCATCACCCCAACAAAGAATGAACTTGGAATAAACCAGAGGAGCTCAGCAGTGACCAGACGAGTTCAGCAGTGTCATTAGCATGCAACAATTCAACATTACACACTGTTTCTCCTGCCCTGTGTCGTGGTTTAATCCCAGCCAGACAGCTTGTGCAATCACTCCCAGTGAGTGGTGCCGGGCTGGAAGCAATCGAGGCCCACGTCCATCCCCCCCCTCCCCAGGGACTGCCCCCATTCCCTGCTCCCGGAGGGATGGGGAGGAGAATCGAAAGAATGCAACTCCCACGGGCTGAGATAAGAACAGTCCAGCAACTAATGTACAACACAAATCACCACCGCTACCACCACTAACAACAATGATAAGAGATAATAGCAAGGGAATAGAGTACAATACCACGCGCCGAACAACGAGTCCGACCCGGCAGACCCCCTGTCCTTCTGGGTAACTCCCAGTTACATCCAGGGCATGACATGCTGTGGTATGGAATACCTCTTTGGTCAGTTTGGGTCAGGTGTCCTGTCTCTGCTTCCTCCCGGCTTCCCTCCTCCCTGGCAGAGCATGAGGCTCACAAAGTCCTTGGCCAAACCAAAACATCATTTTTATCAGCTCTGTTCCCAGCCCGAAAGTCAAAACACAGCACTGCACCAGCTACCAAGAAAGAGAAAAATGACTGCTACTGCTAAACCCAGGACACCCTGAAAGAATGTTACAACAGATGGAGCCTGACATCATGGACTGGTTGAATTCAGCAACTTTATAGGAGGGTCCATGGACTGAGGAATGACATCTGTCTCTTTGTATGTGTGTGTGCATATATATATATATAAGACAAAAAGCAATGATATATTGAAAAATGTGGGATCTGAGTATGATGTAATGGTACAGAATAAGGGGTGGATACTGTCCTTGGTTTGGCTGTAGCAGTTATTTTTCTCCTTCCTAGTAGCTGGTACAGTGCTGTGTTTTCAACTTCAGTTTGAGAACAATGATGATAACATGGCAATGTTGTAGTCCTTGCTAAGTAATGCTTACACCGGTCAAGGACATTTCAGTCTCATGCTCTGCCAGTTAGGAAGGGCACAAGAAGCCGGAAGGAAGCAGAGACAGGACACCTGACCCAAACTAGCCAAAGGGGTATTCCATACCACATCACCTCATTCCCAGTATATAAATTGGGGGGTAGTCACCTGGAAGGCCAGATCACTGCCCAAGTCAGGCTGGGTGGTGAGCAATTGTATTGTGCATCATTTGTGTTTATTGCTTTCTTTTCCTTTTCTCTTTCTAGTTTCATTTTCTCTCTCCTTGCTATTTCCCTTATTATTCTTATTCTTAGTGGCAGCAGTAGTAGTAGTTTTGTATGGTACCTTAGTTATTGGACTGTTCTTATCTCAACCTGTGGGATTTACATTCTTTTGATTCTTCTCACCATCCCTCTGGGAGTGGGGGGAGGGAAGAAGTGGGGGGATTGAGCAAGCAAGCGGCTGCATGGTTCTGAGTTACCAGCTAGGATTAAACCATGATACCAGCCCAAAGTAAAGCGCTGCATTTGTCATTTGGAAAGCGTTACAAAAATTCTTGTCATTTTTATCTTCAGAGAAGTATGAACACTGAACCTGGATAACAAAGGGAAGCAAGTTCAGTTCAGTGTCTTTGGTGGTGGGAAAGTCTTCACTGCAAATGTTAAGGCTTTCTAGAATGGTAAAGAGTGTGTTTCCAGGAGCCCTTCCAAGGAGGAGTATGCTTATGACATGTATTTTGAGATAAATTACACTTGATTCAGATAAAACGCTTCATCAGAAGAACTGTAGCATGCATAACATGCATAAGAAATCAATTGGCTTTCATTATCCCAAAATATGTCAAGCAATTTACAATGTAATGAAGAAGTTGGAATTGTGGTAATGGAATGACATTGTAGATAAACAAAACAGTCATTATGTGCATTGTAATGTTCCATATGTGCCTCAACACTGGAATTTCTTAGTAAGATAATGAATATTGCCACAGTTATCCAATTACCCTTTTGAAACTCAGGATCTTTAGAGAACTACAAGACCCAGGCAGAAGGGACTCTGTTATTGGCTTTATACCTCAGTGTAACTTATTGTCCAGATAATTGCCTGTTTAGGATTGAAGAATACTGTCTGCACTGCAAATCACACCTAATTTAGAATAGAGTCTTTAAAACTTTCATCAGGCAACAAGATTTCTATCAACTGAGAGTAACACTGCTCACAGGTTACTGCATTTTAAGGACAGTTGTCTACTAAATAGGGATTTTGATAAGAGATCAATGACAATGTATAGATAAATAGCTGATTCTTCAAAATAGTTGTTAGCAAAGCTTTTCCATTAAAAGAAAAATAAGGTGTTACAGGTGCTTAGTGTGTGGGAACAAGCCTGGTCCACAGCTTACTGTTCTACAGGAGTAGGTGCTTGACTGTTCTATATTCCCCAGATCCTACTTCAAGTCACTGTTTTCTGCTTGTGAAATCAGTCTTGCTCCTTCACCATGGAACTGTTATAGCAATAGAATTTGATTTAACTTGAGAAATAATATCATTTACTTAAATAAACCATCTTGCAAGTCACCTCTGTCTTAAAGAAGATACATGGGTGAAATGCTTCAGAAATAGATTTCTGCTTTCCAGTTAAACAAGCAGGCGTAAGTATGTATCTTTCCTAAAAAGTGTCTCCATTGACGGACATGCAAGATGGAAAGCCACAATACACTGTCGGAGGAGCGACCCGAATCAAGAAGACAATCTCAATATGAGTTACGCTTCTTGCTCGATTTATTGCACAGGCTCACCTAATTTATACCATTGGTGATAGTTTACGTGACAGCTGTACATCTTTCATTGGCTACATAAACCTGTCCACCCGCCTGTCTATACATTGCTATTGGCTAAGCTAAGTTTTACACACATATCTCTGCAACAGCAGGGTGCATGCCTTGCGAAAAGCGGTGCATTCCTTGTGGCCAGCAAGCTCCTGTTTCAACGTTCTGCTTACATTTCTTCGACTCCCGGCCTCCTCGGCTCAGCTGAGTCAGAGAAAGTTCAAGGCTGTCTCACTTGGCTCTAATCCTGGGTTGTGCAGGCCCTCATGAGAATAACCATTGCTCCACAATACACAACAACTTGCATTTCCTCCTTTTGTGACTGTCCTCGGTTCAGCAGTAGCAGTCATTTTTCTCCTTCTTGGTAGCTAGTGCAGTGCTGTGTTTTGACTTTCGGCCTGAACAGAGCTGACAACAATAATGTTTTGGTTTGGCCAAGGACTTTGTGAGCCTCATGCTCTGCCAGGGAGAAGGGGAAGCCGGGAGGAAGCAGAGACAGGACACCTGACCCAAACTGACCAAAGAAGTATTCCATACCACAGCACATCATACCCAGGATGTAACTGGGAGTTACCCAGAAGGGCTAGTGGGCTGGAGAGTTGGAGGAGGTATCAGTCAGTGCTTGGTCGGGCTGGGGGGGCAAATTATCAGTCGCCTGGTGATGAGGTGTTGTATTCTCTTCCCTTGTTATTTCCTTTATCATTATTATTATTCGTGGTAGCAGTAGTGATTTGTGTTACACCTTAGTTACTAAACTGTTCTTATCTCAACCCGTGGGAGTTGCATTCTTTTCGATTCTCCTCTCTGTCTCTCCGGGAGTAGGAGGAGGGCAAGAAGGGGGGGAGTGAGTGAAAAAGCTGTCTGGCTGGGTTTAAACCACGACAGTGAAATAGGAATTCTTTTCTGAACTCTACATCTGCAAACCAAACCTTGCTTCCAAAAGCTCAGTCGTGTTCTCTCCCACCTGCATGTTTCCACATGTAACAGGGATTCAGCAGGCCTAAAAGTGCCATTATTATCTTCAAGTTTTGACTTTGCTGGTATCTGAGTGCAGGTACAAATGGGAGATGTTGGAACTCATCTGGAAATACACTGTCTTTCTAGAGGATCACATGAGCTAAAATAAACTCCAGCTCTATCTCACACAGCTGCATAAACACACTAAGATTTAATTGAAACCTGTCACTATGGCAGACAAGCCTTCTATCCATGGGATTATATAATTTCAGTGAGAAGATGCCATTTTTTTTAAAACATCACTTTTCATCAGTGCAAAAACTGCTGATTTTTAAAGACTGATTTTATTACTGTGATCCCGAAACATACACGTGACATTCCCCTTCAGAGATTTAGCTATAATCTTTAGATCACTTACCTAAAGTGGTGTAGCATAATCCGACACAATGTTAAAATAAACAAGTCGTTACATTTCAACATCATCGTCCCTGAATGTCTAATTGTGTTCATTGTATATAATCCTCCAAAATATTAAATAAGAAAAGCATCAGTTTCATGAGCACCTCTGTGTTACTGATAACTGATTCATATAATCATCAATAAAGTGGAATTTTACTGGAGTAAATGGGATGCTCTGTGCTAGGAAAAATAAAGTTAGATGCACTGTTCATATTGATTTTTTTTCCCTTCCAAAGCCATTTCGTAACTTTTAATACCAGAGCATTTGTGAGAGAACTACTTAGGTTCAGGTAATGTGAGAACTAAATTGTACATGGAAAATACAAAATATTACTTCAAATTACTGATAACAACTTTAATGTGAATCAACAAACTTGATATTTATGAGTAAATACATTACCCTTTCTGTTTGTTACCAAAATGAACGAGGATTTCCTGTCAATGCATCCAACAGTGCATTTGAATTATAAAGCAAACAAGGGCTGCCTTCCTGAAGGCCACCAAGAATACCATTTTGTCACTCCATTATTTTCATTTTATTTTTAAGGAATGTGAACCATAGTTCTTTAATACTTAACAGGTTACCTCTTATAAGAAAAGAATTAAAAAACAAAAAAATATAGAATATTCCATGACTCTCTCACCCACTCAGAAAAGCTTAAAGTCATAAGCACATGGAAGTCAAGAAAAGCCAAACTAATATTTTATATAGCCTGAAATTTACACTAAAATATATACATAATTCCTTACTGTTAAAGGAAAAAAATCCCATTGCTTAAAAATAAAGCTTCAAAACTAACACCTACCTTATATCCCATAATGGAAACAACCCTCTTTGGGTGCAAAGTTTCTTGGTTCTAATACACAAATCTAGAATTGATTATCAGTAAACATAGAATTCACAATGGGAGTTCTTTTGCTTTTGAAATAAATTGGTACCTGTTTCACAGCCCTAAAACTAATATAATAGGAGGTTTTTCAGATTATTAGAAGCCATTTCTAACTAGAAAAAAGCCCTTAGTAAACCAAACACTGAGGTTATATTGTCTGTTATCTTATTTTGCTTCAACATAAAGATATTAATTGAACTTAAGTTTAAAAAGCTGAAAGGCCTTTTAAAATAACACAGCAGTAGAAAAAAAAATGAACTGACAGGATAAACATGAACATCTATTTCCAAAACTTAAAATGTTATACTTAAGTTTCTTGGGTGCTACCAAAATACGAGAAGTTAGTACAGGTGATACACACTGTACTTTTTAATGTGCTTTACCATAGCTCCTAGATCATGACTGGCTTTAACAAAATAATTTTGCAGTATTAAATACTCCAAATTGCAGAGGTAATTATTGTATTATTTGTTGAAGTTCAGTAAGAATCCTTGAAGGACTTGGATGTTACTAATGGAGAATCAGGAGTGTAGTATACCTTTGGAACGTCACCATAAGTCCCAAATTATTTATTTACACCAACAGCCTCAAATTATTTAAAGCTAAAATCCTGGAACTGTTTAACGGTCATTCTGCCATCCACACAGAATCATAGAATGGTTAGGGTTGGAAAAGACCGTAAGATCATCTAGTTATGACCCCCCTGCTATGGGCAGGGACACCTCACACTAGACCATGTCACCCAAGGCTCTGTCCAACCTGGCCTTGAACACATGTTTTGCTTCTTCAGGAGGAGAGAAAAGAGGGATGTATCCAAGCAAGCATGGAGGTGTCAGCTCTGAAGGTACAACGCACTTCATTTCACGTGCTAACTGGTGTGGGACAGGACATCACACCCACCTGGACGAGCTTCTTTCTACCAAGTCCCTTTGATGCAGTTGGTTTTCTGGGATGGGAAGAAGCAGGGAAGCAAAGCTGAGTAATTTTTAAATGAAGGTACTACCATCTACACACTTGCTACATATTAGATATACAAACTCTTCAGCTTTCTTCTGCTCTCTGTCACTGAGAATGTCACAGTATAGATGCAAACTGTGGATGGATTGATAAGCAAAGCCTTCACATACCACTTCCCACAAGTCCAACATGTATATGTGGATTTTACACCATGACCAGCTGAGAATGTCATATTCCAAACACCTCACACAACAAGAAATGAATAGCCATACCTTTTCCACTTACCTGTCCTGGTGGATACAATCCTTGTATATTATACACTGATAAGCAAAAGTAGTTCAAATGAAGTAACAAAGAAAGGAAGCGTGATTTAGAGACACTAAATTTACATTCATCCATGCAAATGCCTGCAGAGGGGCTGGGCATAAAATTCACTGCAAATTGGGTCGGAAGAATACTCTCCCACAGAAACCCTACATGCCAGGTTATTACTTGAGTAACATCACTTGTATACCATGCAGTAGTGCACTCAATGCACAGCTCACATAGAATTGACAAACATCCATTGTCTTGAAATAACACAAAGATCATAAAAAAGCTGAATTTTTTAAAGATAAGTAGGAGCTAAACCAGCATTAGCCTGAGAGGTACTAGTTTTACTTCTTTCTAGAACTAATCCCAACATCTAAAGAAAACTTGGACAACACCAGGCAAAGATCCTCTACACATAATACAGAACTGTATTGTTAACTTCTATGAGTCAAAGTTGTTCTTCACAGAGCTCCCACTGGCTATTCCAGAGTCACAACAGCAATACAGCTGTGTTGTGGTTTAAGCCCAGCCGGTAACTGAAAACCATGCAGCCTCTCGATCACTCCCCCCCCTTCTTCTTCCTCCCCCCCCTCCCAGAAGGATGGAGAGGAGAATCAAAAGAATGTAACTCCCACGGGTTGAGGTAAGAACAGTCCAGTAACTAAGGTATAATACAAAACTACTACTGCAACCACCAATAATAATAATGATGAGGGAAATAAAAAGGGGAGGGAATACAATTGCTCTCCACCCACCAACCAATATCTAGCCTGACCCGAGCAGCAATCTGGGCTTTCTGGGCAATTCCCCCCAATTTATATAGTGGGCATGATGTGCTGTAGCATGGAATACCCCTTTGGCTAGTTTGGGTAATGTCTCTGCTTCCTCCTGGCTTTTTGTGCCCTCCTTACTGGCAGAGCATGAGACTGAGAAGTCCTTGATCAGGATAAGCATTACTTAGCAAGAACAGTTATCAACACTGTTCCCAGACTAAAGTCGAAAACACAGCATTGCACCAGCTACTAAGAAGGAGAAAAATGACTGCAACTGCTGAACCCAGGAGAAGCTGACATGCAATATCCTTAAAATTGCAAAGTAATATGACAGATATTGCAAAATGGTGGGGAAAAGGTCAATGACATACTGAAGTCATCATTTACTTCTGATAATTTAGCACCACACAGGAGAATGTAAGCACTGTTCACTTCAGAGGAACTCTGTGTCCCACACAGGAAAATACAGTTCTAATAGAGCAATGTCATCACTTAACTATGACCTTTGTTAAAGACTTTAAAAGACAAAGTCAACACTATGTGGAAACTGCCGGATCCTCCACTTCTTGCACTTAAGACCCTACAGCTGATCATCAAGATCATCAAATGGAGACCAAGTCCAAATATGTCCAACCAACTGCAGCAGCAGTTCCAACTGGAAGGGGATCATTCCTGTCCTAGCCCTCACACTGTGTGCTCCAGATGACCACAACACAAACAGCTGTTTCAGCAGAAAACGTTAAACCTGAGGAAGTGCTCCACACCGAGAACTCTTGGGCATCAAGTCATAGTTGGGCTTTTTAGATGGTAGACTTCCACCCCACTTCCACTTACTGGAGCTGGATATTTAAACACCTGGGTCCAGTCTATCTTATTTTTAATTTCTACCTTCTCCTTCCTCTTTTCTGGCACGGCAAGAACAGCTTAACTTCTTCTCAGTTTGGGCATTAAAACTGGGTGTCTGAGGTCAAAATTTGGCTGGGTCTCGCGACAGCCTTCCAACTCCTTCTTCTCTCCCTTCCTCCTACTGGACCCCGGACGGCCGTCGCCCGACGCTCCGCCACTCTCCCCGTGGGGCACCGCACGCCGGGCTGCGGGGGGCCGGCACTGCGACGGCAACCGCCCTACTTCGCATCCCGGGCCGCCCGGCTGCACCGCAGAGGGGCTCCCGCCAAACTTTGCCGCCCGGTGCGGTGCTAGGGGTTGGGGCTGGGCCCGGGCCGAGCCCGGCCCGGCCGCCGCCTTCTGTGCTGAAGGTGAAGCAACCTGGCGCAGGCTCCTGCAGTTTGCACAGCGGGTGCAGAGCCGCCTCCAGGCAGCGCTAAGACGTATTTTTTCGTACTAATCTGCACATTCAGCACGTCCAGAGCGCCTATGACTTTATCTGGACTTTCTCCACTCTCCGGGCTCATGACACTGCGATCGCCTCCTCATCCTATCGCTAACTCTCGCTCTCCTTCACTCCTTCCTCCTCTCTTACAAGGCCTGCTAAGATCAAGCCCGATGGAAAGTAGAAAGAGAAAAAGAAAGAGAAGCAGAGGGAAGGAAAGGCAGCCGCTCCATCCTTCCCTCCACCCACCACGGCGCACACACCACCCCTTTTTCCCCCCAGCCCAGCCCCTTCTCTCGGCGATTTCCTCCGCTCTTCAGCAACTAGGGCGGCTTGGCGGAACGACTCCCAGCTGCGGCACGGCTGCCCTCCGCGCCGCCCGCCCAGCACACCTCCCCCGGCCGCCCCCCACACCCCTGCGATGCCCTACTGCGCCCTGTGGTCCCCTCTACCTCATAAAGGTTCCCTGAAGCCATGCTGGGTTTCGGAACTTGGTTCCTTTGCGCCGTTTCCGTCTCCACCGCTCTCCCACTCGCTCTCTCTGTTGAGTAAACTGTGTTTTGCAGAATAACAGGCTTTGGAGTTGGCTGTGCGCAGAATCAGAGGCGAGCAGAGGCAAGCGGCGGCGCTGTCATAATCAGCAGCAGCTCGGCGCTTCCTCCCCTGCGACCGGGTCCGGGACGGGTCTCCCGGCGCCCTCCGTCAGGGAAAGTCATGGGGCCGGAGAGCGACCTCCTTCCACCCCTCACGCCGCTCCGAGCTAGGAGCGCTTCAAACTCTTTCTGTGGCCAAAATACATAAATAAAAACTTGATAAACAACAACAACAACAACAACAATAATAATAATAATAATAATAATAATAATAATAATAATAATAATAATAATAATAAAGGGGGGGGAAGTAGCGGCCGCGCGGCGGGGAGGACCGTGCCGCCCGCCCAATGCCCCCACGGGGAGAGGCGGGCACAGGGCCAGATCCTAGCCGCCAGCGTCGAGTGGCCCTGCCGGCCACCTTCCTGCCTTCTCGGCACTGCATGACTGTCCCATCCACCCCGTGGTTATCACCGAGAAAATGGAGGTAGCAGGAAACCTCTAAGCCGCGAGCCGCGGTGAACTCCAGAGCCATCTATCACCTCAGCCGGAGCCTATCCTCACGTACTCTTTGCAGCCATTTATGATAATTAGCCAACCCTCTCCAGGAAATGAAACGGACATCCTGCCACCTGGATTTCACTAGGAGGCACAGGGCGGTCAATGGTCTGTGATTGTGGATGTGGGGCAGTACAAAGCTCTTGCCCGTTGCTACGTTAGAGCTTCCTGGATCTTTTTTTTTGAGGGAAAGAGTGACCCCATGGCTGCTGTTTTTTTTTCCTGCAGCTTCCCTGAGCGAGGGCAACTGCGGCACTGAGCAAACCAGGCAGCATGTTGATCTCCTGTCTGTCTTTATCCACTATCACTGCTGAATGCTTCCTGCTCAGGGATTTCCAGGTTGAGGAAGTATCTTCACACCAGCTTGGCCATGATTAAAGATGAACTAGCTTATCGCGAGAGGAAGCCCCGCTTTTCAGCAGCCATGATGGAGTCTTGCAGAGGCAGTTGCTGATGTGTGGCAAAGGGCTCTTAGCATGACACCCCAGATGGTGTGAAGCAATTGGCCGTGTTCTGGGGAGGCTGCTTAAGTATCAAATTGTGTTCCTGTGAAGCCATGGGATTTGTTTCTCCAGGTAAGGTGTTGAGTGTCCTCTGAATATTATTGTTCTTGATAGGAAAGAGTGCCCTTAGGATTTGCTCTGACCAGCTCTTCACACCTTGGCTTTGTAGCCAGCCTGCTGTAGATGTTACCAGTTTTTAGACTCCATGTTCTCGCCTCATGAATCACCTGAGGTAACCATTCTCCTGGAGCCCGTGAGACACATTGAATGCTGGCTTTGCAGTGGTCATGGCTTTTGTTTGTCTTTAGTGTGTTGGCATTTTCCATCCCTTTGATTTCAGTCCTTTGTGTAGTGCTGCACTCCATGATAATGTGGGACTTGGTACTGCCCTCACTATTATCTGAGTGGCAGGTTGTAGCCGGTTATTATTATATAGTAAGTCTCAGCATAAATGTTGCTGCTATCGAGTGCTGAATTATTTCTCAAATTTCATTTATGACCAAAAATCCCAGCACAGTCTCAGTGGGATGAAGCCCAAGAGCCTACTGACTGAGAGGATTCCTATTTGAAATACTGATATCAAGTATTTTGAATGTTGTCACTTTTGATCATGAATAATATATGCACATTATTATAAAAATTTAGCATAGACAGGGTTTTGGTCCAAATTTAATTTATTTACAATTTATTGAGAGGCAATAAGCAAGCAGCGCTGGGTGCGCAGGGGAGCCTTTACTCCACCAGCAACGCACGCCGAGAGTTCTGGGGTGCAGTCTCTTATACTCCTCGATCTTGGGTTTCAACCAATCCTGTCGTCTCCTTCACCCGAATATCGACGTGGTTCTTTTTCATTGTTCTCCTCCTGTTGCTGGGATCTTATCTTTGGGTGATGAAACTTCTTAAAAAGTCATTGAATTCCTTGGCAATACATTAACAGGGAATGTCTGTCACAAGCTTAACCACCATCTTAGCCCCCTCAATTCCATTTCTTATATAGTTACATATTGAATACACAAGTTTCACCTCATCCCATAACAGAATGTATCCCTTGATTACCTAGCCACCTTAAGGTATTCAAGCAGTTAAACAAAACACCCTCTGTAGTTAGCAAAGCATTTGAGACGTTCAAGTAGTTAAACAAAGTACCCCTTAAAGCAACAAAGACTTTGGTTAGGAAGGATTATTCCTTTGTTCCTTCTTTTCTTTTCATCATTGTATTTACAGGAACTCCCATCTTAATCTGATCATTCGTATACATTCTACACATGATTTTCGATTCCTCCCAAAGTGCAATGATGACAAGGACTCCTAAGTTTCTGACACGAATCATTCCTATATACCTCACAATTCCCCCCTTTGTTTTTATGTAACTTATTGATTCGTGTCTTGGCCTCCAATTTAATAACTGCCTTTTGAGCAGCAGATAATAATGGAGTCATCTTTGTTTTCAATATCATTAACGAGTGGGTTCCTCCCTTATTTTCTGGTTCCAATGGCATGATGGTTAATTGCATGTTTTGCATAACTTTATGTATCAGTCTGGTGAAACATGGGATTATACATGGAATAATTAATAGTCCTCCAAATATTCCCAGTATCACTACACCGATTTTAGTGATCCAGTCCTCATTTAAGAATTGTCCCCAAGATCATAATCCTCCTTCCATTCCAGGTTGGTACTGGAACATGGGCTATCTTTTTCATTTCTCTCACAAGCTCACTTATGGCTTTTCCCTCATCAGCTATTTCTAAACAGCAATTACTGAGATTGAATTTTCCATAGACCCCTCCTTCTTGAGCTAGCAAATAATCCAAAGCCAAATGATTCTGGTATATTGCAGTTCTCATTTTAGTATTTTGCTTTGCAACTAGTCCTAATGCATCTCCTGTTTTATTTACTACTATTTCTACTACAGCTTGTAATCTTATAAACCTATTCAGCATATATATATAGGAGTCCTGTATCCCCAGGACCCATCTTCAGCCCAAGTCGCTGGATCATAATAAGAAATTATTCGTTCAGGTGGCCACTCATTGTCTTTCCAATTACCAATTTGTAGTTCTCTTCTATATCGTTTTCTCCTTAGTTCACCTGTTGCTATATATAACTGGACTCCCAAGCATTCCCCTCGGCTTATAGGTAATAAAAAGAAACTGGGTCTGATGGTTCCTAATATACATGATCCTGTCCAATTTTGAGGTAAAAATGCAAAGGTTATTTTACCACAGATCCAATAATGTCCATCTGGAGTGGGTCAACCATTTCATATGTTAGTTCCATTAGTCCAGTTACTGAATCACTGATTTATTTCTATAGGATTTCCCCATTTTTCCCAGTCTTTGTTCTGTTCCATATATAACCCCCTTTACAAAGTAAATTTCCTACTGGTTTTCCACCATTTTCTAAATTCTACCAACAACTTTTCCCAATTATATTCGTTTGTAAGATCCATTGTTGTCTCCTATTTTACCCTTTTCGATTTTTCCAGATTGCAGGGTTGCTTATATTACTCTCCATTGCCTCCCAGGGCCATCTCTCCTTTTGGTTAGTTCCCCCACAAACATAGCAGTTAGTTACATTCAATGCTTTAGCTGTATTTTCAGCAAGATTTACAAAGAGATTTTTAGCAACTGTGGGAATTTCATATTGGACTCCTGTTTCTATTTCTTGATAGACAGAATTGAATAATAAGTGGTGTTGCACTGACGCTCTAGATTTTTCCTTAATTACTACTTGTAAAATCACCCCTGGATCTTCTCCAGTTCCATAAATTACTAGTCCAATTTTTACCTCCTCTCATCTCCATTGTCCTGGATTCCAGATAGTTAGATTGACAGGATTACAAGAATGGGCTGTGCAGTTGGCAAAAGTTATTCCCTTTCTAATTTTTGCCCTCAATTGGGATCCCTTGCATTCTTGGGGCCATCCCCAGGTAGGAGTTGTACTCCAACAGGCACAACTCCATCCAGTATGTCCATGAAAATGGTAACTTCTTTTGGATTCATTATCATATTCCCAATCTGCATAACAACCTGTAGGTAAATACGATTTCTCTTTTGGTCGGAGACAAATATATTATTCGCATTCTCTATAATACCTCCTCCAATCCAAGTTTCCACAATTTGAATATAGGTCATCATCAATAGTGTCACAGTCATCAAAGGTTACTCATACAGGTTGTCTTAGATTAGTTATTATTTGGCTTGTTGCCATTAGTCTTCCTTCTGCTGAGTTTGAACATGGTTATCAAACAACTAAAGGGGCCTCACTGCCTTTTTACACCCCCTGTTAAAAACTTTTATGTGAACTCGAGAACAAAAAATGCACAGAACACCATCTGCCCTGATTCAGAGAAAATTCCAGGAACAAACTTGCCAACAAAGTTTTCGCGTTGACAACAGGTATTCTTTATTGTGGCGCTGGGAGATACAGGGGATAGCTTCTCCTAACGTGTTTTCCCCAATTGCCACACAAGCCGTCCTTTTATAGTCCCTGGGCATACATACATGTTCATGAGGCTACGTATGGATTACATAATTTTCCAGAAAGTTCCCTTCATGCATACAAAATTGTGGTTGTGTTTTCTGAGGGTCGTTTACTTCTTACAACAATCTTCATCACTTCTGGCAGCCTTTGAAGCTCTCCCAGTAAATGCTCATACCAGTTTAATTGGTTCTGATGCACGGACTGACTCCACAAGTCATTAAAGTTGTAAAGTAGGCATGCTTTTTATTCAGTGCTGAGACGCACGGGGATAATTCCTCAAAGTCATGCGTACCTCAGTGTTGTTTCCCTCTACATTTATAAGGTTGCACCATACGCCTATACATATTCATATCCTATATCCGCTTCCTATTACAATGAGCTAGAAGGTCCTTTGCGCCTATGCAGTGCCCCCTCTGGTCATGGGCAGGGGTCTCAAGATGAAGTAAATGAGTCTTCCCCCTGTGGGTAGGGGTCTTCAAGATGAAGTAAATGAGTTTTCCTCTTCTTGAACATTTCACCTTTTAGTCCTCACGTATGGCCTTAGGGTTTGGTCCCAGCCATAAACCATCTGCTTCTCCCCCTTAACAGTAGATTCAGGGGTCTGCTTTTCCTTATCAATAGCTGCTTATCAGTAAAATCAGGCCTCTGCTTTTCCTTGTCAATAGAACCAGGTGTCTGCTTTTCCTTATCAATAATGCCTTTGTTCTGCTTTTACTCTATTATTTATGACATAGCTATCCATGTTCCTTCTATTGATTTATGAAGTGATTTCGATATATATTGTATTATGCAAGGTATAATCATTAAAATGAGTAATCCTATAGCTAAGATTAGAAGGCCTTGTTTAAGTATTTCCCTGAACCATCCAGTAACTCCTAGGTTATTTAGCCTTTCATCCAATCCGCCTCCAACAATTCTAAGCTTTTGCATATTTTCCTGCTATTTTCACAGCTTAGCATGAATTGATTCAGAATGTTCAGATAAGTTCACACAGCACATACCTTCGAAATCCTCACAACCGTCCTGTAACAATATCTTTGTTACTTCCCTGGCTTGCGCGCTTCTAGTTGGAAAGGCTTCTGGCCAACCTGAAAAGGTTTCTTTTAGTACCAACAAATGTCTATACCCCTTTTTCTGTCCTTTTGAAAATTCTGTTGCAACATTTTATATACTGCTATTACCATCCAGAGTCTTTTTGAAATAGTTTCCTGTTTCTACTTGATACTTACATTTCATTTTTTTTCAATCTTCATAATTTATCATAGATCATTTACAATTCCAGGAAGAAAATTTTGTTATACCACAAGTTATCATTATTAAAACAATTAATATTCTTGCAACCAGTTGCCTTAACCAGGAGAGATCAGGTAACCATGAGGGTAAGTTTTTCTACATTTCTTCCCTTGGCCATTTTACAAAATATTTTAGTTTGTTTCCAGATTTGTTTCAGGAACAGCAATTTTAATTGATTCTTGTTCCACTTGGATTATATCAATGGCTTTACTTTCTATTTCCTCCATGGTTGCTGAGATACTCATGATTGCCTTCTCTAATTCACTTACTCCCGAAGATGGAATTAGCCATCTCGCAAAACTATGAAATGCAGTATTCTGTTCAGCAGTAGGGTTAAACCCTCGCTTAACCAATACCATCCTTTCCCTTCAGGAACAGACCACCACTGAACCACACAATTTGAATAGTGACCTACACCTGTGGCATTTAAACAAACATAGTCTCCTACTCTGGTTCCTGGTGTAATACATCTTTGCATACAGGTATAATACTTGGATTAGGATTAACTGTTCCAAATCTTAAAATTGTCCATGAGATAGTGTTGGAAATTGGTATGCCAATTAATAAAAGGCCGTGATCTCCTAATTCAGGAAACTGTGCACACACCCAACAGTGACTACAATTAACAACTTTAGTAACATTCTGCATTAATTTCAGGTATAAGTATTAGTCCCAAGATGGTATGTCAGTTATCACATAAATCAAAATTACGACTGATATAATTTCATATGCGAGGGTCCTGAAGGTTCGATCCGCCATTTCATCTCTGGTTCTGGTGCTTTCTTTTTTCTTGAATAATGTATCAAAGAAGTTGTTCCTTTATCTTCACTGCTGTAAAGGTGGTCAATAATAACTGGTAAAGTCCGCTCTACTTCTCCTGTAGAGGATCTCCTGAAAAATTCTTACCATAAACCCAGTCTCTGGATCTAAAAAGGTGAGTCGGATAATCCACGCCTCTCGCTCTTGTCCTCAGTATTCTCTCATTTCTTCTAATTGCTTTCCCAGATTGATCAGAAACTCTAGGAGATAACCTTCTCCCACTTCCAGAAGACTTTCTCCTTTAAACTGGGACTGATATTGTCTTCCATGTAAAATTTTAAATGGGATAGCCTCTTCTTTTGACCGAGGTTTAGTTCGAATTCTTTTCTACTATGCCCACTTGCCTGATGCCTGTATGGAACATGTAGCTGCCAATCAATTTTTAATTTTTGCTAATTTCTTCTAACTGTTTTGCACTAAAGGGTGAGCCTCGGTCGGAAGAAATTGCCTCTGGTATTCCAAAACAAGGTATTACACTGTTTACCAATGTTCCAATTACTTGTCTTGCATTATTTATTCTACAAGGGAATGCTTCTGGCCACCCAGAAAAAGTATTTAACACCAACAAATATTGGTCTCAATAATTCAGAAAAAATTATTTGTCAGTGCTGTCCCAGATAACTTCCTCCCCAGTTGTACCAGTTTGATTTCTACTTTCAATTTTAGGATTATTCTTGAGACAGAGCTGACATTGTCACTAATTGAACTATGGTATATAGATTCCTTCCTCCAATTTGTTCATCTAAGTATTTATACATAGAGTTGCTACCTCAACGAGTTTTATTATGTTCTTCCTGTACTAGCTTCCAGAGTTGGTTATAGGGGATTATAATTCGCCCATCAGGTATCTGAACCTAATCTTCTTTGTTTTCCTCTCCTTTGAGATCTCCAATCCATTTTCTATCCTCCTTTGAATATCTAGGTTTAGATTTCTCAATTGTTAGTTTGCCATCAGGGATTAAGGGAATGAGTTTAGATTGTTCAGCTGCTCCTTTGGCTTCAAAATTGGCCAAATTATTTCCAATTTCCTGATCCGATTCACCTTGTTGATGCCCTCAGCAATACATAATAGCTAATTCCTCAGGTAGCTTTCAGTAGTCATAGAATTTCTGTAGCATGTTTAATCTTTTTCTCCTGTGTTCAGAGGTCCTTGTTCTTTCCAGATGGCACACTGTGCATGGACCACACCAAATGCATATTTAGAATCAGTCCAAATATTTATCCTTTTGTCTTTAGCCAATTCCAGGGCACGTTCCAAAGGTTTCTTTCAAATCTGGTTGGCTTGAATATACAGTTTCACATAGTGGCCAAGCAGTCAGGTGTTAATAGCTCTGTTGGTTGTTCTGCAAAAGGATGCTGGATTGACATTAGTGACCACAATTTCTGTATCATCATGTTGCACAAGGGTGGCCTGGTATTTTAAAAAACATGAGGGAGATCTTTCTGTTCCAGGACTGCTGATACCACATGGGACACTACTACAGTAATCTTTTGTCCCAAGGTGAATTTGCGAGCCTCTTCAATATTCATGATGTTAGCATAAGAACTGACACATAACCATCGGAATGGTTATATGAGGTGCTTTAATGCAGCGCTGGGAAACCAGGGGCACGCGCCCAAATCTGGCTTCGACCCCCGTCACATCATGTCCGCAATTTATACACTATTCAATACAGATTACATCATTGACTAATACATATGCATCAAGGATTATCACATCCGTCTGTTACAACATCAGCCTCCTCTGCACTTGCGCAGCCCCCTCTGGTGGTCGTCCCGAGGAGTCTTCCTCGGATGAAGTAGGAAGTCTTCCTCAGCTTGTCCTTTTCACCTTTTCGTTCTTTTGACATGTCCCAACCATTATGTGGACGCCAGCATTCTCTTATCTTCCCTAGGTTCTGCTTGGGTAGAGTTTCACAATATACTTCTCTAAATTCACCCATATACCCTTCACCATATATGGGTATGTTAGCTCTTGCTACCAAGACTACCATTGTAACATTTCTTATAGAGTAACCATGATACAAGACCGCAAACCAAGCTACAAAGTTACAACATTTCCTAATATGCAAAATCACACTATTGATTTATAAATTTCTCAAATATAATCATTTCTACTATTTTATATGATTATTTTATCTTAAAAACTTCGCCCTTTTCTAACAATGACAACTGCTGTCACAGCCCTTAGGCATCCAGGCCAACCTTTGCTCACTTCATTCAGCTGTTTTGAGAAATGCACCACTGCCCTCTTATAGGGTCCTAGTTTCTGAGTAAGGACCTCCAAAGCTATTCCCTGTTCTTCATAGGAATATAGCCAAAAGGATTTAGTCATATCCAGAAGTCAGAGCTGCAGCTCTCATTAGCTCTGTTTTTTAATTTCTAAAGCCCTCCTCTGCTGAATCAGTCCATTCCAAAGAGAGAGGGGTTTCTTTTAACAGTTCATATAGGGGTAATAGCAGAAGACCATAATCATGCATCCAAAGTCTGCATCATCCAGTCATTCCCAGGAACGTCTGGAGCTCCTTGATGGTTGACAGTGGTGGAGTTTGACAAATGGCTTCTTTTCTAGCAGTTCCAAGTTCTCTCTGTCCTGTTATTTCATATCCTAGGTAGGAAACTCGGTTTGGATTAGTCGGGTCTTTTGTCTGGTTACCCGATAACCATTCAGTCCCAGAAAATTCAATAATCCCACCATTCACTGAACACATTCTTCCTTGTTTCAGTAGCAATTGACAGGTCATCCACATATTGTAACAGAGTCCCCGTCTGAGTGGGTGGTTTCCATGGTTCTAGTTCCAGTGCTAAATGATTTTGAAAGGACTGTTTTAAAACTCTTGAGGTAATACTGTCCAAGTTAATTGGGTTTTCCTTACTGTGTCAGGATTTTCCCATTCAAAAGCAAAGAAATTATGGTTTTTTTTGGCCAATGGTAAGCAAAAGAAAGAGTCCTTAAATCCAAGACAGCAAATCATTTCTGATTCAATATAGTGCTTAAGGTATACAGATTAGCTATTACTGGATGAATATCCTCTATAAATTTGTTGATTCCTGAGACCATGAACCAATCTGCATCTATTTCTTTACTGGCAAGATAGGAGTATTATGTGGAAGCGTGGTTAGCAGGCAAGGGTTACGTTCCCATGGCTGAACTTGGCCAGGGACCAGTTTTGTAAAATTCAGCAAGAAACCCAGCTCAGTAAAACACCAGCTGTGCAAAAGGATAAGCTGACCTTGTAGTTAACGAGTATCCTGAAGGGAGGAACAAGGATGTTAGAAAAAGGGATGTAACCACAGGAGTTTCCCAAGAATGTGTGTGTGTAGCAATCTAGATCAATATATACCCTAGGCTTAAGCAGAATAAACGGATCACTTTTATCAGTCATATTGGTTATGCTGTGTTCCCTCTGCATCGCGATGACATGGAGTCTCCGACAGTATTATATTCCAATTCACATTCAATTAATATAAATGATTATTTTTTTTATTCCCTTTCCTGCAATTTTAGGGGATATTGTTTTATTCTAATTGGGCAGCCCCCCCCTTTTTATTTCTACTTTAACAGGCAAAGCATTTTTTGCCTTACCTGGAACTTCAGATGCCCATACTCCCAGGTATACCTGGATTAAGGATTACTTCTATTTCATGGACGTCCTCCTGTTTGCTTTTTCTGTTGAATTAAGGATAAACTCAAAACAGCAATTAATTGATTTTTAACTCTTAATTCCGCTTTGCCTTCTTTAAATGTTGCTTCCTGACCTAATGAAGATGTTGGAGCATTTAGCATGCATAAAAATTTTATGCATTCCTATCTGTTATCCCAATTTGTACTTTAAGGGTTGCACTTTTTTTTCAGGTTATTTTTTCCTTTTTTTTTTTTTTTTTCTTTTCCTTGGTGGCCAGTACCTACCACATCTGTAACAAATTCTTTTCCCTCTGATTTAATACCGAATAAGTTGCCCCTGTATCCAGTAAAATTCCACTTTATTTCCTCTAGTCCATAGTTTTAATTTAACCAGTGCATCTGCTAGGGTACATTCCCCAGGTCCCTTGTCACTCTAGTTCCAATTCAGCCACAGGAGCCACCCCACGGCACTCCCTCCCCCGCAGGGCAGTCTCACTTCCAACGTTCAAAACTCCCCACAGCTCACACACACCGATCCGGTCCCATAGGAGAAGAACCCACTTCCCCCACCTTTGCCCGACATTACTCCTCCATCTGTTTCAAAGCACTTCTGTCCACATTTATTCAACAAACCCTCAGTCCCATCTGTCAACATCTCTGTTCCCACTTCTTTGCCTGCCCCAGCACTTATCCCATGCTCAAACACAGGAGCAGCGTGAGCTCCCCTCCTTTCCACTTGGTTTCCCCCTTTTTTTTTTTTTCCCCATAGTTCCTCACCCTGCTCTGCAGAGGTTTCAGATGCCTGCCTCTGCAACAGCACTTCTGGTTTAATGTGAATGTGCTGCTTGTTGTTCGTGACAGCAATCACATCTTCATCAATATCTGATAGAACAGATATAGAGGGTGCTCCTCTCGGAGGTATCTGTGATACATGATTTTCCTATTTATAACTTTTAAACATCATTCCCCAATATCACAGGCAGAACAACATCTCTCCAGCTTAGCTTTCAGTTTTCCCCTGTCCTTTTCCAAAGCCAGAATTAGGGATCTGGCAGAGGTTTATTAATTTCACATTCTGCCTGACACTCAGGGTGGTTTCTTAAAGTGAAAAACATATCTTTATATAGTACTTAATCCCATTTTCCTGGCCACCTCAAAACCAACATTCATTGTAACAATGTATTGTAATTCAGAGTTCCATTTTTAGGCCATTTCTCCTGATCTTCCAAAGTATATAAAGGCCACCATTGGTTACAATATTTTATCAGTGTTTGTTTACCGAGCCCCCAGAAGACCCCCCCAGTTCTTTCCAGTGTGCCAAAATGTAACCCAATGGGCTTTTCTTCAGAATTCCCTTGTTTTGACCGGCTCCCATTTCAAACAACCTTTTACAAATCTCTATAGCATCTCTTTCCCAGTACTCTGCAAATGCACTTAAAAAATATGAGAGCACCTACACACAAGTTTTATGATATTCTCAGGGGGTTCAGTAAAATAATACCTCTGGGTTCTGCAGATCAACTCCCCTGTTGTTAGATCATAGTTTCGGTTCCATCAAAATTTACACTGTCCAAGTATCCACGGCCAAACGATTCTAGTTTATTGCAGTTCTCATTTTAGTATTTTGCTTTGCAACTAGTCCTAATGCATCTCCTGTTTTATTTACTACTATTTCTACTACAGCTTGTAACCTTATAATCCTATTCAGCATATATGTAGGAGTCCTGTATCCCCAGGACCCATCTTCAGCCCAAGTTGCCGGATCATAATAAGAAATTATTCATTCAGGTGGCCACTCATTGTCTTTCCAGTTACCAATTTGTAGTTCTCTTCTATATCGCTTTCCTCCTTAGTTCTCTTGTTTCTGTATATAACTGGACTCCCAAGCATTCCCCTTGGCTTTTAGGTAATAAAAAGAAACTGGGTCTGATGGTTCCTAATATACATGATCCCGTCCAATTTTGAGATAAAAATGCAAAGGCTATTTTGCCACATAACCAATAATGCCCATCTGGAGTGGGCCAACCATTTGGTATGTTAGTTCCATTAGTCCAGTTACTGAATCACTGATTTATTTCTATAGGTTTTCCCCATTTTTCTCAGTCTTTTTTGTTTTCTTCCATATATATAACCCCCCTCACAAAGTAAATTTCCTACTGGTTTTCCACCATTTTCTAAATTCTGCCAACTTTTTCCAGTTATATTCATTTGTAAGATCCATTGTTGTCTCCTATTTTTCCTTTTTAGATTTTTCCAGATTGCAGGGTTGCTTATATTACTCTCCATTGCCTCCCAGGGCCATCTCTCCCCTTGGTTAGTTCCCCCACAAACATAGCAGTTAGTTACATTCAATGCTTTAGCTATATTTTCATCAAGATTTACAAAGAGATTTATAGCAACTGTGGGAATTTCATATCGGATTCCTCTTTCCATTTCATGATAGAAGGAATTGAATAATAAGTGGTGTTGTACTGACTCTCTAGATTTTTCTTTAATTATTACTTCTAAAATAACCCCTGGATCTTCTCCAGTTCCATAAATTGATAATCCAATTTTTACCTCCTCTTGTCTCCATTGTCCTTGGTTCCAGATAGGTAGATTGACCAGATTACAAGAATGGGCTGTGCAATTAGGAAAAGTTATTCTGTTTTTAATCTCTTCCCTCAACTGGGTTCCCTTGCATTCTTGGGGCCATCCCCAGGTAGGAGTTGTACTCCAACAGGCACAACTCCATCCAGTATGTCCACAAAAATGATAACTTCTTTTGGACTGACTATCATAATCCCAATCTGCATAACAACCTGTAGGTAAATATGATTTCTCTTTTGGTCGGAGACAAATATATTATTCACATTCTTTATAATATCTCCTCCAATTCAAGTTTCCACAATTTGAATATAGGTCATCATCAATAGTGTCACAGGCATTAAAGGTTACTCATACAGGTTGTCTTAGATTAGTTATTATTTGGCTTGTTGCCTTTAGTCTTCCTTCTGCTGAGTTTGTTCTTATCTCTATCCAATATTGATAGGGGAGTTCTTTCGGATTAAAACATACCATTTTAGTTCCTTCTTTACAAAGTCCATATTGAGTTTGAATATATATATAGTAGCCAGTTACCGTTCCCTTGCATTCATACACGGTGTGATAGATCAGTGTTTGAGAGGTCACTTTTCCTTGTCTAGTTGTAGTAACACATTCACTACAGTTGTTTCTATCAGCCTTGGCAGTTTCCCATACGGGTCTTATCAGGACCAACACCAAAAGAGGTCTGGTCAGGCCCATAGTGCTCAGCGGTCACAGCCCCAGGGGTTGCAGCCCTCGGCAGACCTTTTCAGCTGCAACACCTTATTCCCTCCAGTCTTGCCCTCTCTGGTAGGTCAGAG
This sequence comes from Neopsephotus bourkii, assembly GCF_033783945.1. Classification (NCBI taxonomy): domain Eukaryota; kingdom Metazoa; phylum Chordata; class Aves; order Psittaciformes; family Psittacidae; genus Neopsephotus; species Neopsephotus bourkii. The sequence continues at coordinate 145,822 of NW_026901088.1, read as the reverse complement.
GTATATTTTCCATCGGTTATTATGGCAATAACATTTGCCTCGAAACAACTGCTCCAATGAGGTAATAATTTTCCACTGAATGCAAAAGAACTGTAACTGATTTCTCAAAAATTATTCTTGGTCCTTCCTACAAGCAATAATATACTTTTAATAATTGAAGCTCTGGGCCCAGTTATACCTGTATTTCACTTATCATTTTACAAGAGTCAATATGAATTCCCTCAGTTATTCATGAAGTCCTTTTGAGCGTCAGCTTGGTGTCTGTCAGTCATTATTTTGCTGGTCCTTTTACTCGTGACGTGTGTGTCCACCCTTTTTCATCAGTTCTTATCACCATTTCAGAACACCATAATCATGGATTCAGAGTTGACACCATCCAGTCATTCCCAGAAATGTCCAGATATCATTAACTGTGGATGGTCAAGGTGTTTGGCAGATTGCTTCCTTCTTAGCTGCTCCAAGTTCCAGTTGTCCTTCTGTTATTTTGAATCCTAAATAAGATACTCAAGTTCGAATTAGTTGAGCCTTCAGTTTAGATACCGGGTATCCATTTAGCCCCAGAAAGTTTAACAATTCTACAGTTTTGGTAGCAATTAGCAAGTTGTCCACATACTGTAGTAAAGTTCCTGTCTGGGTGTTTCCCAGAATTCTAATTCTAGTCCTAATTGATTTCCAAACGTGGTCAATTTGTTTTTAAATCCCTGAGGTAACACCGTCCATGTGAGCTGTGTCCTTCCTGTTTCAGGGTTTTCCCATTTGAAAGCAAATAAAGTTTTACTTTCTTTGGCCAGGGGGCAGGCAAAAATGTATCCTTTAAGTCCAGAACGGGAAACCACCCCTGATTAGTATTCGATTTAGTCAATAAGGTATACAGATTAGCTACTACTGAATGAATGTCCTCCACAATTTGATTGCTCTGAGATTTTGAACTAATCTGTAAATTTTCCAATCGGATTTCTTTAATGGCAAGATAAAAGTGTTATATTCCAATTCACATTCAATTAATAATCCATTTTTTTAATTTTTTTTTGTTTCCCTTTTGATCCTCCAATTTTAAGGGATATTGTTTTGTTCTAATTGGGCAGGCCCCCCCTTTTATTTCTACTTTAGCAGGCAAAGCTTTTTTTTTCTTTTTTTTTTTTTTTTTGCCTTACCTGGAACTTTAGATGCCCATACTCTCAGATATACCTGATTAAGTATTTCTTCTATTTCAGGGACGTCCTCCTGTTTGCTTTTCTATTGAATTAAAGATAAACTCAAAACTTCAATTAATTGATCATTTTTCACTCCTAATTCCATTTTGCCTTCTTTAAATGTTGCTTCTCACCCTAATAAAGATTTCTGGAGGATTTGGCATGTATAAAAATTTATGGATTCCTATTTGTTTTCCCAATTTATACTCTAAAGTTTTCATGAATTCTTTACCTCTGATTTAATATCGAATAAATTGCTCCTGTATCCACTTAAAATTCCACTTTATTTCCTCTAGTTCCTCGTTTTAATTTTATCAGTGGATCTGCTGGGGTAGATTCCCCAGGTCCCTGGCAGTCTAGTTCTAATTCAGTCACCAGAGCCCACCCCATGGCACTCCCCCCAGGGCAGTCTCACTTCCAACATCCAAACTCTTTACAGTATGCACACTGATCCCATCCCACAAGAGAATTCAATTTCTCACCTCTGCCTGTCATTCCTCCTCTACCTCTGCCTCGTCCTCTCACATTAGTCCCTCCACCAGTTTCTACTTGTCCCAAAGCAGCCACTGTAGCCGTGCCTATAGCACGACTCAGCTCTTTCTTCTCTACATGTTTCCAATTCCGATACACTCTCCACAGTTCTTTAACATTCCCAAGTCCTTCTGCTCCCAATATCACAGGCTGAACAACATCTCTCCAGCTTAGCTTTATAGTTTTCCCTTTCCTTTTCCAAAGCCAAAATCAGGGATCTGGCAGAGCTATATTAATTTAATATTCTGTCTGCCACTCCGGGTGGTTTCCTAAAGTGAAAAATGTATCTGCATACATCACTTCATCCCATTTTCCCTGCTGCCTCAAAAACAACATTAATTGTAACAATGTATTATAATTCAGAGTTCCATTTTTAGGCCATTTCTCCTGATCTTCCGAAATATATAAAGGCCACCATTGGTTACAATATTTTATCAATGTTTTCTTGTTTACTGAGCCCCCAGGAAACCCTCTCAGTTCTTTCCAATGTGCCAAAATGCACCCTAAAGGACTCTTTTTCAAGATCTCTCCACTCTGCCAATTTCCCATTATTACTCTCGCATTCACACGCATACACACACAGGATCCCACAGACACACTCCACACAGTTACAACACTTGAAACAGAGACAACAATCAATAACGCAGTTATAACGATCTGTCACCAATACCAAAATCACAAGATCAAATCAAAACTATAACAACCCACAACATAAGTCAAATACCAGTAAAAATCCAAAAGTTTTTTTTTCTCTACAAGACGCCCACTGCGTCTGTGCAGGACCTAAACCACAAGAAGCCCCCTGCTTCTTCTTGGTGTATACCAAACGGACGCTAACAGCCGGGTATACGCGTTTACAAACGAGATTTCCTATCTCGATTTACGGAAGGCTTCCAAACTTTGCGTACGCTTACCAAAGCAGTTTACCAAACAGAGATGCCCCCTGCATCTTACAGACTATATAAATGAAAAGAATACCTTTTATGAGATGGTCTTTGTCTGCTCCCGCAGGGATCCGAATGAGTCAAGGGGTCCCTCCGGGAAAAAAAACTCCCGAGGGCCCTTGGGGAGCCTTGTCATCAGCCGGTCCTGCAGTCAAGCAGAGAGGGTCCCATGTGGGGTGCCAAATTGATTCGGAGAAAACTCCAGGAACTCGTCAACAAAGTTTTAAGTTGACAAGCAGGTATTCTTTATTACGGGGCCGGGAGACATGGGCATGCATACAAAAATGTGATGGTAAAATAAAAGAGCAGTGGCCTGTTTTTCAAAACAGCTGGATGAACCAAGTAAAGGCTGGCCTGGATGCTTGAGAGCAGTAGTAGCAGTTATCTTAAACATCCAAGATGTCTGAAAATTTACAGTGGGAATAAAGATCACTGTGTTAGTGTCACACACAGTATCAACAGTCCTAGAACAAATAGATACTTGTTGGTTATCACCATCACGTTTCTTGAAATATCAAGCCATCCTAGTAGAACTAGATGATGTGGAAAATGTGGTCACTAATGTGAATCCAGCATCTTTCCTTCAGGAAAACCCTACCGAACCACTGACTCATGATTGCTTGGCCACTACAGAGGCAGTATACTCAAACCAACCAGACCTGAAGGAGAAGCCTCTGGAGGGTGCAGATTCCTGGTTCACCGACGGCAGAAGCTTTCATAAAAATGGTAAACGATGAGCAGGATATGCTATAACTACAACTTCAAAAGTAATAGAAGCTAAACTATTACCCTCTAACACCTCAGCACAAAAGGCAGAAATAATAGCCTTGACTACTGGCAAAGGACAGGCGGATAAACATATGGACTGATTCCAAATATGCCTTTGGTGTAGTTCATGCACATGGAGCAATTTGGAAAGAATGAGGACTTTTAAATACCCAGGGAAGACAAATTAAACATGCAATGGAAATTCTGCAATTGTTAAAAGCTGTACAATTACCTCATGAAGTGGCTATCATACATTGTAAAGGATATCAAAAAGGTAACTCTGATCAAGAGATTGGAAATAATCTGGCTGATCGTGAGGCTAAACAGGCGGCAGAAACAGAAAGAGATGAGGTTATGTCCTTAATTCCTGACGGTAAACTAGTAATTAAGCAAAATAAACCTAGGTACTCTAAAGAAGATATGAAACTAATTGAAGACTTGGAAGGACAGGAAAATGAAAAGGGTTGGATAAAAATACCTGATGGGCGAGTAGTGATCCCCTATAATCAGTTATGGAAATTGATACAAGAAGAACATAACAAAACTCATTGAGGAAGTAATGCCTTGTATAAACATTTAAACAAACAGATCATAGAAAGAAATTTCTATACCATAGTGCAATTAATGACAAAACAATGCCAGCTATGTCTGAAAAATAACTCTAAGACTGAAAACAGGAATGAGGTCGGGACAATTGGAAAAGGGAATTATCCAGGACAACAGTGGCAAATAGATTTTTCTGAATTACCTAGGAAAGGTTATCGATATTTGCTGGTATTGACAGATACTTTTTCAGGGTGGCCAGAAGCATTTCCTTGCAGGGCAAATAATGCAAAACAAGTGATTAAGGTGCTATTAAACGAAATAATACCTTGTTTTGGGGTACCAGCAACTATCTTCTCTGACTGTGGTACTCATTTCAGTGCAAAATTATTACAAGAAATCAGCAAGAAATTGGAACTAAATTGGCAATTACATGTTCCATATAGGCCTCAGGCCAGTGGGCAAGTGGAAAAAATTAATCAATTAAACAATTAATTAGGGAAGATTTGTCAAGAGACTAAGTTATATTGGTATCAAGCATTACCATTGGCCTTATTGAGAATCAGAACAAAACCTCAGTCAAAGGAAGGAATTAGCCCATTTGAGATTCTATATGAAAGGCCATATCAATCTCAATTTAAAGGAGAGAGCCTTCAAGAAGTAGGAGAAGGATACCTTCAACAGATCTTGGTAAACTTGAGAAAACAGTTAGAAGAAATAAATGGCAGAGTGTTATGGACCAGGGCCAGAGGTTTAGATTATCCTATTCATCCTTTTAAGCCAGGAGATCGTGGTTTTTACTAAGAATTTTGCAGGTGATCTCCTAGAAGAGAAGTGGAGTGGACCCTACCAGGTATTACTGATTACGTTTAAAGCAGTGAATATAAAGGAACAGCCTGCTAGGATATATTACTCAAGAATCAAGGAGGCACCAGAACCAGAAAAAAAACAGAACTGAAAAAAAGTATGGTGTGTCGAATCTTCAGGACCCACACATATGAGACTAATCATAGAATCATAGAAGAGTTAGGGTTGGAAAGGACCTCAAGATCATCAAGTTCCAACCCCCCTGCCATGGGCAGGAACACCTTGCTCTAAACCATATTACCCAAGGCCTCATCCAACCTGGCCTTGAACACTGCCAGGGATGAAGCATTCACAACCTCTCTGGACAACCTATTCCAGTGCCTCACCACCCTAACAGGAAAGAATTTCCTCCTTATATCCAATCTAAACTTTTCCTGTTTAAGTTTTAACCCATTACCCCTTGTCCTATCACTACAGTCCCTAATGAAGAGTCCCTCCCCAGCATCCCTATAGGCCCCCTTCAGATACTGGAAAGCTGCTATGAGGTCTCCACGCAGCCTTCTCTTCTCCAGGCTGAACAGCCCCAACTTTCTCAGCCGATCTTCATATGGGAGGTGCTCCAGTCCCCTGATCATTCTCGTGGCCCTCCTCTGGACTTGTTCCAACAGATCCATGTCCTTTTTATGTTGAGGACACCAGAACTGCACACAATACTCCAGGTGAGGTCTCACGAGAGCAGAATAAAGGGGCAGGATCACCTCCTTCGACCTGCTGGTCACACTCCTTTTGATGCAGCCCAGGATACGGTTGGCTTTCTGGGCTGCAAGCGCACACTGCTGGCTCATGTTCATTTTCTCATTGACCAGCACCCCCAAGTCCTTCTCCACAGGGCTGCTCTGAATCTCTTCTCTGCCCAGCCTGTAGCTGTGCCTGGGATTGCTCCGACCCAGGTGTAGGACCTTGCACTTGGCATGGTTAAACTTCATGAGGTTGGCATCAGCCCACCTCACAAGCGTGTCAAGGTCCCTCTGGATGGCATTCCTTCCCTCCAGCGTATCAACCGAACCACACAGCTTGGTGTCATCGGCAAACTTGCTGAGGGCACACTCAATCCCACTGTCCATGTCAGCGACGAAGATGTTAAACAAGACCGGTCCCAACACTGATCCCTGAGGGACACCACTCGTAACTGGTCTCCAGCCGGACATTGAGCCATTGACCACAACTCTTTGTGTGCGGCCATCCAGCCAGTTCTTTATCCACCGAGTGGTCCATTCATCAAATTGATGTCTCTCCAATTTAGAGACAAGGATGTCGTGTGGGACAGTGTCGAACGCTTTACACAAATCCAGGTAGATGACATCAACTGCTCTACCGCTGTCCATCAGTTCTGTAGCCCCATCATAGAAGGCCACCAAATTGATCAGGCAGGATTTCCCCTTAGTGAAGCCATGCTGGCTGTCACCAAGCACCTTGTTGTTTTTCATGTGCCTTAGCATGCCTTCCAGGAGAATCTGCTCCAAGATTTTGCCAGGCACAGAGGTGAGACTGACTGGTCTGTAATTCCCCAGGTCATCCATTTTCCCCTTCTTGAAAATGGGGGTTATATTTCCCTTTTTCCAGTCGTCGGGAACTTCACCTGACTGCCATGATTTTTCAAATATGATGGCCAGCGGCTTAGCAACTTCATTCGCCAGCTCCTTCAGGACCCGCGGATGGATTTCATCAGGACCCATGGACTTGTGCACGTTCAGATTTTTAAGATGGTCTCGAACCAATTCCTCTCCTACAGTGGGCCCAAGGTCTTCATTCTCACAGTCCCTGCGTCTGCCTTCCAAGACTTGGGTGGTGCGGTCAGAGCCTTTGCTAGAGAAGACCGAGGCAAAGAAGTCATTCAGAACCTCAGCCTTCTCCAAATCCTGTGTAGCTAGTTCACCCGAGAGCTTCCTGAGGGGGCCTACATTCTCCCTAATCTGTTTTTTATTTGCTATGTACCTGTAGAATCCCTTCCTGTTATCCTTAATATCCCTAGCCAAGTTTAATTCTAACTGGGCCTTAGCTTTCCTAACCTGGTCTCTAGCTTCCCGGACAATAACCCTGTACTCTTCCCAGGCCGCCTGTCCTTGCTTCCACTTTCTATAAAACTCTTTTTTCATTTGAATTTTCCTCAGGAGCTCCTTATCCATCCAAGGAGGTCTCCTGGCCCTCCTGCTGCACTTCCTTCTAGTTGGGATGCAACACTCCTGAGCTTGTAGCAGGTGATCCTTGAAGACCAACCAAGAGTCTTGAGCCCCCCTGCCCTCTAGGGCTATATCCCATGGAACCTTACTAAGCAGGTTCCTGAAGAGGCCAAAGTCTGCTCTTTTGAAGTCTAGGGCAGTGAGCTTGCTGCACGCTCTTCTCACTGTCCTAAGGATCTCAAATTCAACCATCTCGTGGTCACTGCATCCAAGGCTGCCCTGCAGTGCCACATTTCCAACGAGCCCTTCCCTGTTGGTGAGCACAAGGTCAAGCATGGCACCTCTCCTTGTCGGTTCCTCTATTACTTGCAGAAGGAAGTTGTCTTCCACACAATCGAGGAACCTCCTGGATTGCTTGTGCCGGGCCGTACCGTCATTCCAACAGATGTCAGGGTGGTTGAAGTCACCCATGAGAACGAGGGCCTGTGAGCGTGAGGCTTTTCCTATCTGCCTATGGAGTGCTTCATCCGCAGATTCCTCTTGATCAGGTGGTCTATAACATATCCCCACAGTAATGTCTCCCATCGCTGTTTTCCCTTTAACCCTAACCCACAAGCTCTCTGCTATCTGCTCACCTGTCCCCAGACAGAGTTCCATACACTCCAGCCTATCCCTAACATAAAGGGCAACTCCCCCTCCGCGCCTGCCAGGCCTGTCTTTTCTAAAGAGTCTGTAACCTTCCATTCCAACACTCCAGTCATAGGAGCCATCCCACCATGTTTCTGTGATGCCTATAATATCATACCCCCGTAGACGAGCACACATCTCTAATTCCTCTTGTTTGTTCCCCATGCTACGGGCATTTGTATAGAGGCATCTGAGCCGAGCTCCAAATGAAGCCGGCTCATTGGCTGGAGCAGCCGGAATATCTCTGCATTGGTCCAAGCATTTATTATAGGTGCTGGCAACTGACTGGGAGTGTTGGGATGGAATGATGCCCCCCTCCCCCAACACATCTAGTTTAAAGCCTCCTTAACCAGTCTGGCAAGCCTCCTACCAAAACTGCCCTTCCCCTTCTTTATCGGACCAGCTCCACCAGCCCCCGCTAGACCTGGCCTACAAACTTGGGTCCCATGTTCAAGACACCCAAACCCCTGACTGTGACACCACCCTTTTAACCATTTATTAACCTGGCTAATCCTCCTAGTTTTTTTTTAATTCCTCCCCTGTATCCTGGAGAATAGATGAGAAGACAACCTGAGCTCCAGAGCCCTTTACCACCTACCCAGGGCTCTGTAGTCCTTTTTTATGTTCCCCAGGCTACTTCTATCTATATCCCTAGCACCCACATGTATCACCAGAAGTGGGTAATAGTCCGTGGGGCTTACCAGAGCAGGCAGCCTCTCTGCCAAATCCCTGATGCGTGCCCCTGGTAGGCAACACACCTCCCTTGAGACTGGGTCATGCCGACAGACGAGTGCTTCTGTCCCTTTCAAAGTAGAATCCCCTACCACTACGACTCACCGCTTTTTGCTGGCAGCACCAGTAGAAATCTTCTTTACTAGTGCATCACCAGGCTGTTTCTGGCACAAGTGCGTTTCCTCATGAGCCCCCTGCAGGACAGCAAAGCGGTTCTGCGTGGGGGCAGCGGGTTCAGGAGGAAGTCCCTTGCTTTTAATTGTCCTCTTCCTCCTTTTCTTGTTGTTTTTTTTTTGTCACCAATTCCCAGCTTCCAGAGCTAACAACCTCCTTCTTTCCTTCACGAGCTACAGGGGAAGCTTGAGGCCCCTGCACATTTTGGGCCTGGAGCAAGCATTCCTGCTTCCTCTCAGCTACCCTGACATCTTGTAGCCTATTAATAGCTTCCCGCAGCTCAGCCACCTGCTGCAGGAGAGCCTCCACCAGGGAGCGCCCAGTGCAGTCCTGCCCATTGTGTACCTTTCTCTCACCAGAGCAGTGCAGGCACTCAATACACCCTAAGCTCTGCACAGCAGCCTCCCCTCTCATCAGCTCTGTATCATAATTTGGACTTGTATGATAATAGGTCTAAAAGCCTGGAATCAAAATCTGAGATTGATATAAAATATTACTAGTGTCTTAAACAAGAGTGACTGTTGGATCTGTACTCAGCTACCTAAATCAGGAGAGAGCAGGTATTACTTTAATTGGTCTCCCTATCCCCTTTAAGACAAATTGGAATAGATTATGGAGAAATCCCATTTATACTGACAAGAAGCATACAAATTTACAGGTTTTAAGGATACAAGCCTCAAATATGTCAGAAGTTAAATGTGTAACCACTAACAAAACTCTTAATCAAGGCAATATGTCTGTAGGAAATTACCCATATTGCATCTGGGCAATACAACTTCACCTTTGAAAACCTTTAACTGGTTACTGGAATGTTCCTGAATGGAAAGGGTGGTATTGGTTATGTGAAGAAAATGCCTATGAGGCTTTGCCTCCTAACTGGAAAGGGACATGCACAGTGGGAGTAGTGGTTCCCAACTTTACAGTAATTGATGTTCATCCCTTTGGAATCTGGGTTTGGAGTATTATTAAAAGAATCAAATGAGGATATAATCCCATAGCAGAATGAAACACTGCTTTCCATATCTTTGTGAGATGGCTTATTCCATCTCTAGGTGTTAGCGAATTAGAAAAAGCAATTGTAAATATCTCAGCTGCAATTGAGGAAATGGAAAATCAAATTGCTGATGTGATTCTAGCATTACAAGAAAAAATAACCAGCCGGTCTAAAGCAGTGCTTCAAAATCAAATGGCATTAGGTGCATTGTTAGCATCCCAAGTTTATTCTGTAATCAGTGATAGTTGTTCCTGTATAGGTCAAAGTGGAAGAATAACTACCAATCTAAAGGAGATGTAGAAACAATTTAAAATGATTCATGAGGTGGTGCAGGACAACACCTCGTGAAGATTTGAGGAAATTTGGGAAAAATTAATATCATGGGTACCCAATCTCTCCTGGTTGAGACTGTTGTTTTTTACTGCATTGGTAATAATAGGAATGGTTTTGATTACATGTATAACGGTCCAGTGCTTTTTTTGGTGTTGCAAACAATCCATGATGAACTACTGATGCAAAGGGTTAATCAATGTACACAGGGGGTTAGGGTTAAGCCGCGTGCTTAACAATGTTACTGCTCGTTCATGCTTATCGTACTCACCATGCATGCTAGCACAAGATGTAAGGACATGGCTATTGTTAAGAGGTAGGGACTGTGACTTCGTTCCTGTCCTTTGGACACCCAGTCCAGGTGAAATTGGCTCTGCGCTTTGGACAATGACCAAGCCTCCAGGGAGCATGCGTAACGACTAGGGGTGAAAAGTTCAGGCTCAAGGAAGACTCGTTTACTTCATCTTGAGACCCTTGCCCACGACCACTAGGAGGCACTGCGGAGGCGCAAAGGACATTTTAGCTCATTATAATACGAAGCAAGGCTAGGACATGAATATGTAACTGTGTTATGCAACCTCATGCATAACTTTAGAGGACAAATGTAAAGAGGAAACGACACTGAGGTGTGCATGCCTTTGGAGGAGCTATCCCCCATGCGCCTCAGCGCTGAATAAAGCATACCTACTTTACAAGTTTAATGAGTTGTAGAGTCTATCTGCGTATCACTATGATGAATGGAAGAGAAAAAAAATTAAGCATCAAGCAGAAACAGGGAAGTACTTCAGGAAACTTTAAGAATGAAATAACTCAGTTGCAAAGGAATTTGCAATAGGAAAAGAAAAGGGGGGATTGAAGAATAGGGTGGATTGAAGAATGGGGTTGATTGAAAAGTGGGGTTGTAAATAAGTAACTTCAAGGAACTTAAGCTTTGTTAGCAACTATAGAGCAAAGGAAATTACTAAGATATGCTTTGCCAGAACCACCTGGTGGCTACTGATGTAACAACTGTCTTATAAAGAAGTGATGTAGAAATAACCACCAGGGGTCCCAAAGCCCACTACCACATTTTAGTGCCCATGCAGGAGGGATTCTTTAGAAGTATGATGTAATGTACATAATCTAATGAATATGTATGTTTAAGGACAACATAATCACAGCCTGGTTGATGCTTGGAGGAGACACACTAGGAGGAGCTATTCCCTTTGTCTCCTGGCACCACAATAATGGACATCTACTTGTCAACTTAAAACTTTGTTGGTGGGATCCTGGAGATTTCTCTGAATCAGCTGTGTTTTGGCTTTAGTCTGAGACCAATGCTGGTAACACAGCAATGTTTCAATTGTTCACATGTAATGCTTACCCCTGTCAAGGAGTTTTCCGCCTCTCATGCTCTGCCAGTAAGGAGAGGAACAAGAAGCCAGGAGGAAGCAGAGACAGAAGACACTTCACCCCATCTACACCCAGGGTAGTTTTGTCCAGATTTGAGGGGGTTTTGGTGTCTTCGTGGTTTTTTTGAGGGGGTTTTGGGGATTTGTTTTGATGCAGAGGAGTTGTACAGGGGAGGTTGTACGGGGGGGGGGGGTTGTACAGGGGGGTTAGGTGAATTCCCTTGCTTAAGCAAAGGTGTTGTCTGTACCTATCAGGCCTACTAAGCAGAACAAAGGCACTAACTATTGATAAGGAAAAGCAGACACTTGGTTCTATCGACAAGGAAAAGCAGACACCTGATTCTACCGATAAGCACCTATTAATAGGGAAAAGCAGACCCCTGAATCTACTGTTAAGGGGGAGAAGCAGATGGTTTATGGCTGGGACCAAACCCTAAGGCCATACGTGTAGAACCCTCTGCATCAGCAGGACGGACCTGCTACCGTAAGAAGCAGGAGAAGGGTAAGCGGAACCATAGTGTGGGTGTGTGGGATCCCAAGTGTGCTTGTGTGTCTGTGTGACTGAGACATAGCATAGCTACGAAGCGAGTGTGGAGTCCTGATACGCGGTTCCAAGTTCTCCACGAAGAAAGCAGCCGGAGAGGGATAAAGCTTCTTTGTTTTGTGTTGTGTCTAAGTGTTTTGTGTGTGTATATGTCTGTCATTGCTGTTAAAGATTATAGTGCTTAAGCGGTGGGGGAGGAGTAGACAAAAGTAAACTGTTGATATTGGGGGGGTTGAGGTGTTAAGAAGAGTTCCCTCTGTGCCCAGTGGCTGTATAACAGAAGTATAACCTCTAATACCTGTAGTCCTACTCTCGAGACCTGGACGTTACACTCTGTACCAGAGGCTTGTAGCCTCACATATGGGTGCATAATAACTTTTGAACAGTGGAACCTGCCATGGATAAAAGGACAGTGTAAATTTTGATGGAACCGAAACTATGATCTAACAATAGGGGAGTTGATCTGTGTTATAAGTGAGTCTCAAGAAAAGGCAGAGACTGGCTATTTGAGTCTCAAATAAGGGGAAGAGACTGGCTATTTGAAATTAATCAACTTATTAAGCAAGCAATAGTAAGGAAAACAGCGCTGGGCGGCCGGGAGTCTCCACAGGTTCTGTCCTTTTATATCCTTTTCCTCAGGTTGTAAGGGATACAATTATGATTCGTGCCAGCAGCTTAGAAACCCTTGTAAGCATTGCACTTGGTATAAGAAGAAAGAAGATATAATGTAATAATCATTTTTTTACATTAGTTAAGTACCATAAGAATTATATTGTAAAATTCTGAACACTTTGTAAACTTTAGAATATTGCCTAAAGGGAAACAGCTGTAACCCCCAATATATGCTTATGCAAGATTGTAATCACAATATATAGGAACTAAGTCTTAAGCAAATAACAGATGTCCGGTAGTGCCAACAATGCTTATACAAATTGAGCTCTTTGCAAAGGGATGATTTGTCACTCAAAGGTCACAAGATAAGGAAGAAGAATGAAGAACTTACGATTCAGCAATCTTCAAGAAAGCAGAATAAGCAAGAAAACAGAACAAGAACCCTAACAGCAGGATACCATAGAGTCAGACAATACCCTAACAGGATACGTATGCAGGATGTAAAGAGCACAGATACCAGATGTGATAATGTATAAAAGAGTAAAACCCAAAAGAGACAGTGTGCGTTGCTGGTGGAGTGAAGGCTCCCCTGCGCACCCAGCGCTGCTTGCTTATTGCCTCTCAATAAATTGTAAATAAATTAAATTTGGACCAAAACCTTGTCTATGATAAATTTTTATAACAATTTGGTGACCCCGACGTGATCTCTGTGCGCCTGATGGGGACTATAACCTCTACGAGGAGGCACCCCACATTTTGTGGCTCGGGGGGTTTTAGTCTTGAGCAGTTCCACGAGATCAACGGACAGAGAGGCAATAACCAAGGAACTGCGCTCCCTGGAGAACTGCAGTTTAAAATTTTCCCATAATTCTTGTGCACGAAGATCCGGACGAGAACAACAGACTGTAAGTATCGTTCGGTTGGGAGGACAGTCGGGGTATGTGTGAGTGTGAAACAGAGTGCCTGATGTGCCTGGTGAAACACGAACCAGATACCCTGAACCTGTGAGAATACAGGTTAGGTTATCAGGATTCGTGAAGTGAGTGTGGACCTCTTTTAGGCGCGTTTCCAAACTCCCGCGAGGGACTTGGCTGCTGAAGGAGGGAAGCGATAGTGATTGGGCGAAAGGGAATACACCCGACAGGGAACGGGTCAGAGTCTTGGCCATAACTCAACCCGGGTAGGGGGCCCAGGTAGAGGTCCCCGAAATAAGAGAATGGGTCAGAAAAACAGTCGTAATTCTAACCCAGGAAAGGATCCAAGGAGAGGTCCTAGGAATAAAACAGGGAGCAACCTACCAGATATACCCCCGGACAGTCCCCTGGGGTTAATGATTAAGTACTGGGGCTCATGGCCGTCCCAGGAAGGAAAAAGTAAGGAAAAAATGGTCCATTACTGTATGGAAGTGTGGACAAAAGAGGAAATTCGACCCGATCATTTGTATTGGCCAATATTCGGGTCTTTTGATGATTGGATATGTCAAGCCTTAAATCTATATGTAAATAGAAAAGAACCTTTTAGCCAAGAGGAGAGTGAGTATGCAGCTTTGTGGAAGGGATCATTAGCGAAAGTTTCATTATTCCCCCTAAAAGAAAGGAAATCAAAAAGGGAAAAATCAGACAGAGCATCTTGGGAACCGCTAGATAATCTGCCACCCCCTTATCAAGGACAGGACTTGGAAGATGAACAGGAGAATATGCATCCTCTCTTAAACCCTAGTACTGTCCCGTCGGCTCCCCCTCCTTCTCCCCCTTCTGCTCACACTAGGAGCAAAGTAGGAACAAAGAAAGACGATAAAACAAAGGAGGTAATAACATTGGCACCCGTCCGAGAAGTCCCGATGGGAGGGAATGTAGGAGGTATTGGATTTGTGGCAGTGCCCTTGAATACAAACGATGTGAGATCCTTTAAGAAGGAAATGGGCAGATTATTAGATGACCCTTTAGGGGTTTCCGAAAGATTGGATCAATTCCTAGGTCCTAACATCTATACGTGGGAAGAAATGCATTCGATCTTAGGAATATTATTTACTGTAGAAGAGAGGTCCATGATTAGACAGGCTGGAATGCGAAATTGGGAAAGGCAGCACCAGCTGGGACCTCCGGGAGAACAAAAATGGCCTAATCAAAATCCAAATTGGAACAATCAGAATGGCCATGATAGACAAAATATGGTGGACTTAAGAGGAATGATTATACAAGGAATTAGAGATGCGGTTCCAAGGGGACAAAATATTAAAGCTTTCAGTGAACATCAGGAAAAGGATGAGTCCCCTAGTGATTGGTTAGAAAGACTGAGAAAAACGTTTCAAATGTATTCAGGTGTAGATCCCGCTTCCCCAGTAGGAGAAGCTCTGCTAAAACCCCAATTTGTGGCTAGATCCTGGGGAGATATTGGGAAAAAGTTAGAGAAGTTAGATGATTGGCAAGATCGTGGGCTTCAGGAGCTATTGAGAGAAGCTCAGAAAATTTAAGTACGCAGGGACGAGGAAAAACAGAAAGCGAAAGCAAAGATATTTGTTGCAGCAATCCGAGAAACTCAAAGAAGAGAACAGCCTAGACCAATACCCAAGACTTCAGGATCTGGGTATCAAGAAAGAAAGCAAATAGAACAAGGAGGGAAGATTAAGACCATGTCTGGAGAAATACCAGAATGCTATTATTGCGGCAAGAAAGGACATATAAAAAAGAATTGTAAGAAGCGAATGCGAGATGAGAAAATGTTTAAGGAGGAAGAATAGGGGTGTCAGGGGCTGTATATCCTGGGGACAAAAACATCATCTGAGCCCCTGATAAAATTAAAGATAGGTCCCCAGGAAGAAGAATTAACATTTTTAATCGATATCGGAGCTGAAAGATCTACAGTCCGGAGTGTCCCTACGGGATGTTGAATAAGTAAAGAATCTGCTTTAGTGGTGGGAGCAAAAAGAGAACCCTTCAGGGTACCCATCATTAAAAACATAGAAATTGAATCTGAGAAGAAAATTTGTTTAGGTGATTTTTTTAGTTGTAGAAGAAGCAGAATATAATCTATTAGGCCGAGATCTAATTGTAAAGTTAGGAATAAATTTAGGGGTAAAAGAAGGAACAATAACAATCAGTCTTTATCAATTAACAGAGAAAGATGAAGGATGGATAAGCTCAAAAGTCTGGCATAAACCAGGTGAAATAGGAAAGTTAAACATTGAACCATTAAAAGTGAAAATAATTAATCCAAAAGAACCAATTAGAGTTAGACAATACCCGATTTCCTTAGAAGGAAAAAAAGGTTTAAAACCTGTAATTGAAGATCTAATACAAAAAAGGACATTGGAACCTTGCATGTCCCCACATAATACCCCAATTCTCCCTATAAGGAAACAAGATGGGAGTTACAGATTAGTTCAAGATCTAAGGGCAGTGAATCGAAGAACTGTGACCCGATTTCCTGTGGTAGCAAACCCATATACTTTATTGAATCAGGTGTCACCAGAACATACCTGGTATAGTGTGATTGTTCTGAAAGATGCTTTCTGGGCCTGTCCTCTAGCCAAAGAAAGTAGAGATTTCTTTGCATTTGAATGGGAGGATCCAGAAACTGGTCGAAAACAACAACTGAGATGGACGGTGTTACCTCAGGGCTTTACTGAATCTCCAAATTTATTTGGACAAGCTCTAGAAAATTTATTAAATCTTTCAAACCTGAGGGGGATGTAAAATTATTACAATATGTAGATGATTTACTAATAGCTGGAAAACAAGAAGAGGAGGTCCGGGAGAATACAATTAAGTTATTAAATTTCCTCGGAGAGAAAGGGCTAAAAGTCTCAAAGTCAAAATTGCAATTTACAGAACCTGAGGTCAAATATTTGGGACATTGGATCAGCAAAGGAAGAAAAAAAGTTAGACCCAGACCGAGTAGCAGGAATTATAGCCTTACCTGCTCCAAAAACAAAGAGAGAGATCCGACAACTGATAGGATTATTAGGCTATTGTAGACAATGTTTTGAAGAATATAGTATCACAGTATCACAGTATCAGAGTATGTTAGAGATTAGAAGGGACCTCAAAAGATCATCTAGTCCAATCCCCCTGCCGGAGCAGGAACACCTAGATAAGGTCCAGAGGAACGTGTCCAGGCGGGTCTTGAATGTCTCCAAAGAAGGAGATTCCACAACCTCCCTGGGCAGCCTGTTCCAGTGTTCCGTCACCCTCACTGAGAAGAAGTTTCTTCTCAGGTTTAAGTGGAACCTCTTGTGTTCCAATTTGTACCCATTTCCCCTTGTCCTTTCATTGTTTGCCACTGAGAAGAGCCTGGCTCCATCCTCGTGACACTCCCCCTTTATATATTTATATACACTAATAAGGTCACCCCTCAATCTCCTCTTCTCCAAACTATAGAGACCCAGCTCCCTCAGTCTTTCCTCATAAGGGAGATGCTCCACTCCCTTAATCATCTTAGTTGCCCTGCGCTGGACTCTCTCCAGCAGGTCCCTGTCCTTCTTAAACTGAGGGGCCCAGAACTGGACACAATATTCCAGATGAGGTCTCACCAGGGCAGAGTAGAGGGGAAAGGGGACCTCTCTCGACCTACTAACCACCCCCCTTCTAATACACCCCAGGATGCCATTGGCCTTCTTGGCCACAAGGGCACAGTGTCGGCTCATGGTCACCCTGTCGTCCACCAGGACCCCCAGGTCCCTCTCCCCTACACTGCTCTCTAACAGGTCGTTCCCCAACCTATACTGGAACCTGGGGTTGTTCCTGCCCAGATGCAGGACTCTACACTTTCCCTTGTTATATTTCATCAAGTTATTCCCCGCCCAACTCTCCAGCCTGTCCAGGTCTCTCTGGATGGCAGCACAGCCTTCTGGCGTGTCGGCCACTCCTCCCAGCTTAGTGTCATCAGCAAACTTGCTGATAGTACACTCAATTCCCTCATCTAAATCATTGATGAATATATTAAATAATACTGGTCCCAGTACCGACCCTTGAGGCACTCCACTAGATACAGGCCTCCAACTAGACTCCGCCCCATAGACTACAACTCTCTGGCTTCTCTCCTTCAGCCAGTTCACAGTCCACCTCACTACCCGATCATCCAGACCACACTTCCTCAATTTAGCGGCAAGGATGCTGTGGGAGACCGTGTCAAACGCTTTGCTGAAGTCAAGGTAGACCACATCCACCGCTCTGCCATCATCCATCCACCGTGTTATTTCCTCATAAAAGGCTACGAGATTGGTCAAGCACGACTTCCCCTTGGTGAAGCCATGTTGACTGCCCCTCATAACCCTCTTATCCTTGATATGCCTTAAGATGGCACCAAGGATAAGGTGTTCCATCACTTTCCCAGGAATGGAGGTGAGGCTAACCGGTCTATAGTTACCCGGGTCCTCCTTCTTGCCCTTTTTGAAGACAGGAGTGACATTTGCTTTCCTCCAGTCCTCAGGCACCTCTCCCGTTTCCCAAGACTTGGTAAAGATGATGGAGAGTGGTCTAGCAATGACCTCAGCCAGTTCCCTCAGCACCCGCGGGTGCATCCCATCTGGACCCATGGATTTATGGATGTCCAGATTGCTCAACTGGTCTCTAACCCATTCCTCATCGACTAAGGCAGACCGCTCCGTTGACCTGACTTCATCTGAGGTCTCAGAGGTACAGGGCTCTTCAGGACTGCCTCCGGCAGAGTAGACAGAGACAAAGAAGTCATTCAGTAACTCTGCCATCTCTGTATCTTCTGTCACCAGGGCACCCATCCCATTCATCAGTGGGCCTACATTGCCTCTGGTGTTAGTTTTATCTGCCATGTATTTGAAAAAGCTCTTTCTGCTGTCCTTGACCCCTCTCACCAGCTTTAATTCCAAGGAGGCCTTAGTCATCCTAGCTGCCTTCCTATATCCTCTAGCAGCAGCCTTATATTCCTCCCAAGTGGCCAACACCTCCTTCCATGACGTGTAAACTCTCCTCTTCCACTTTAGCATACCCCGCAATTCCCTATTTAGCCACGCAGATCTCCTGACCCTTCCTTGACTTCCTACGTGTGGGGATGCTCTGATCTTGAGCTAGGAAAAAAATCCTTGAATGTCAACCAACTATCTTGGGCCCCTTTACCTTCAAGCAGCCTAGCCCATGGGATTTCCCCTAGCAATTGCTTGAAGAGGCCAAAGTTTGCACCATCTCGTGGTCGCTGCAACCAAGGCAGCCCTCAACCTTCACTCCTTTGACCAGACCCTCCTTGTTAGTGAGGATGAGATCCAGCAGCGCTCCTCTCCTGGTTGGCTCATCCACCATTTGCATGAGGAAGTTATCATCCATACACTGGAAGAACCTCCTGGACTGCGGCTGGGTTGCTGAGTAGTCCTTCCAGCAAACATCAGGGAAGTTAAAATCCCCCATGATGACCATGGCCTGTGACTGTGGGCCGCTCTCAGCTGCCTGTAGAAGGCCTCGTCAACTTCCTCACCCTGATCTGGTGGCCTGTAACAGACCCCCACAACAGTATTGCCCCTGCCAGCCTGCCCCTTAATTCTCACCCACAGACTCTCAACTCACTTGTCATCTGTCCTTGGACAGAACTCAGTGCATTGTAGCTGCTCTCGCACATAAAGAGCAACCCCACCACCCCGCCTGGCTGACCTGTCTTTCCTGAAAAGGACATAGCCCTCCATGGCTATATTCCAGTCATGTAAGCTGTCCCACCACTTCTCTGTAATTGCCACCAGGTCATAATCACCTGACTTAACACAGGTTTCTAAATCCTCCTGCTTATTTCCCATGCTGCACGCATTGGTGTACAGACATTTCAGGGAGCGAGCTGAGCACACCGATTTCACCCTAGGATTATAGGAGGCCTCCCAGTCTTCATCAATTCTGGAGTGATGCCCCACTGGGGCAAGCCCAGCTACAACCCCATCCCCCTTCGAATCTAGTTTAAAGCTCTCCAAATGAGCCCTGCTAATTCGTGCCCCAGCATCCTTTTGCCTCTGTGAGATAAACCTTTCCCACATGCAATTGTCCAGACTGGTGCCCTATAAAACCAGCCGTTATCAAAGAATCCAAAGCCCTGCCTGCAGCACCAGCCTCGAAGCCAATCGTTTATGGACTGAATTTTCCCATTCTGTCCTACATCATCAATGGAAGATGGAAGGAGTGAGGAGAAGATCACTTGAGCCCCAGAGTCTTTCACCATCCGCCCCAAGGCCCTGTAGTCTTTCTTCATCCCCCTCAGACTGCGGGAAGCAGCTCCGCCTCACCTGTCTGGAAGACCAGCAGCAGGTAGTAGTCTGTCGGGTGCACCAGGTTGGGGAGCGCCCTGGTGATATCCCTGATCCGGGCTCCAGGCAGACTACACACTTCCCTATGATGAGGGTGAACTCTGCATATCGGGCCCTCTGTTCCTCTCAGAAGGGAATCGCCTACTACAATGACCCTTCTTTCTTTCTTACCAGAGGCAGTCTTGAGGTGCGAAGTCGACCACCTTTTCCTATGTGGACTTGTAGGAGGGCCTTGCACCACATCCTCACCTACCTCTCCTTCAAGATCCAGGGCCTCAAACCTATTACAGAGGGACACCTGGGGAAGCAGGGCAGGAAGGGAGGAGGGTTGCCCACGATGCCGAACTGGAACTTGCTTCCAGCCCTCATCGTCTTTTTGGTCCCCTACCTCTGGGCGACAGCTATAGAGCAGGGGCTGTCTTGGGCCATCCCCCTCTGTCTGAGAGGGCAGGGGGTCCATCCCCTTTTGGGGGGTATCACCCTGGAACCGTTCTAACTGGCACGCCAGGGAGTTACTCCACCAGTCGATCTCCCTTTCACACTCCCTGATGGTCCTCAGCATCTCAACCTCCTCCTTAAGTTTTGCCACCAAGCTAAGCAGATCTTCTACCTGCTCACACCTCACACAGGTGGAATGCTGTCCTCCCTCCGCTGGCAGTAGCAGGCTCTGGCACTCCCTGCTTCCAGAGACCTGAACAGCCATGGTTTGGGACAGGGTCTCTGTCTGAGTTGCTACAGTCTTCTTACTGCTAGCTGTCTTTCTGGAGACGACCATATTGGTCAGCAAAACGACATACCTGTTCTTCCCTGCACCTGGTGGGCAGCGACGTGCCAGAAATCTTGCTGTGTGATTCCAGATTCTCAAAGTGGAATTGCAATTCAGGCCTAATTGCCCAATGGATCATTTGTGTCTGCGAAGGCTATCCTTCATATCCTGGACTAAATGCCTTTTGGAGGCTGCAAACAGGGACAATTTACCTAGATAACATGGTCCTCCAAAGGGTTTAGAAGGAATTCCTGGCCGTGCACAGTCTCCACATATCAAGAAATATCCTGGGGGTAGAGCTTAGTAGAATGATTTAAGTTTTTTATTATTACCCCCATTTGGGTTGATGCAACTGTCCAATCGGTCCCATGAGCTCTTTTGACCATTTTGATCACTGTGGTAAGATTTAGAATCAAATCATTCCTTACCCATCCTTGAAAATCAAAGGGGTTCAAGTATGGTATACCAATTAGGCATGTTTGAAAGGGATTTCCCACCTGTGCCAAGGTCAGGCAAAAATCAGTAATCCCAGTCTTGTTTGGCCATGTGAGCCAGACATTCGTATTTGAACCCAGTATTGACGTTTTTTTATCTATGGCTTGGACCATGGTATCGATATAAAGGATTAGTATTAATAACTGCTTCATAACCAACTATGTTACTTAAATATGTTTGTCTATTATAATTGGGCCTAGCTTCATACAGTATGTGCAGCACTTGCACTATACTACCCTTATCTCATATCCAGGTAGTAAGTGATAGTCGGATTTATATTCTGATTACAACTGCAACATTGTGTTGACACCCATGGATCAGTCTATTTTTCGCGAGTTAGTTTTAATTTCAGTCTGTCATTACCGCTTGATGTGATTTTCCAGGGTGCCTTTGGAGCCTTCTTGACTCGAGTATGATGAATCCAGACATTTTGTTCTCTAACTTTGATAGCTGTGAAAGTTGTGAGTAGTACTTGGAACGGCCCTTTCCACCGTGGTTCGAGGTCTTCTTCCCCTGTAGGTCTGAAAGATTTTACATACACATAATCTCCAGGTTGTATATTATGTAAGGGACTATCCAGTCCTCTGTTTTGAGTTCCAGCCACATATTTTTCAATTTTCCTGAGTTGTTTTTCTAACTCTATTATATAATTATTCATAGTCTCTTCTCCCACTTGGAGAGACGTTCCCTGTTGGACCCCATATGGTCTTCCATACAGAATTTTGAAAGGACTCAACCCTTCTCGAGTCCTTGGTTTAGTTAGAATTCTCAACAGGGCTAATGGAAGTGTCTGAAGCCAAGGTAAACTGGCCTCCTGACCCAATTTCACAATTTGTTGTTTAATTAGGTGGTTCATTTTCTCCACCTGACCACTTGACTGAGGACAATAGGGAGTATGAAGTTGCCAATCAATACCTAAATGTTTGTTAATTTGTTGTACCACTTTTGAAACAAAATGTGGTCCTCTATCTGAAGATATAGTGGCTGGAACTCCATATCGTGGTATTATTTCCTGTAACAATATTTTTGTTACCTCCCGGGCTTGTGCGCTTCTTGTTGGAAAGGCTTCTGGCCAACCTGAAAAGGCGTCTGTCAGTACCAACAAATGTCTATACCCCTTTTTTCTTGGCAGTTCCGTAAAGTCAATCTGCCATTGTTGGCCTGGTCCATTACCTCTGCCAATTTGGCCTACTTTAAGCTTGGGAGTAATTTTGGGATTTGTTTGAAGGCAAAGATCACATTGCTGAGTTACTTGTTGGATGGTAGCATATAAATTTCTAGCTAGGATTTTGTTTATTAAATATTTATGTAAGGCATCCACTCCCCAATGGGTTTTCTGATGTTCATTTTTTATAAGGGCCCATAACAAGCATGAGGGAACAATTAGCTTCCCCTGTGGTGTACTAGCCCACCCTTCCTCATTAAATGTTCCATCCTGATCTATAATCAATTTCCGATCTTTCTTATTATAGTTTGGCCTGCCTTCCAGAGAAATTTTCCCATCTGGAACTAAAACTCCTTCAATTGTTATCTCACCCTTTGCTGCTTCTTTTGCCTCTCTGTCCGCCAGCTCATTTCCTTCTTCTAATTCTGAGCTCACTTTCTGGTGTGCTTTGATGTGCATAATTGCCACCTTCTCAGGTAGTTGGACCGCTTCCAATAGTCTCAGTATTCCTTGTGCATGTTTGATATTTTTTCCATGTGAATTCAACAGTCCTCTCTCCTTCCAAATGGCACCATGTGCATGTACAACTCCGAATGCATATCTTGAATCTGTATAGATGTTTATCCTTTTCCCTTTTGCTAGTTCCAGAGCTCTAGTCAGTGCGGTCAGTTCCGCCTTTTGCGCGGAAGTGTTTATTGGCAAGGGTCCAGATTCTATTACTTCTCTGCAGGTGGTGACTGCATACCCAGCATGTCGCTTTCCACTGGTGATATAGCTGCTTCCATCAGTAAACCAGGTTTCTGCATTGTCCAAAGGGGTATCTTTCAGGTCTGGGCGACTGGAGTATGTGGCTTCAATAGTGTCCAGGCAATCATGGTGTACAGATTCTCCTTCATTTCCACTAAGGAAAGAAGCTGGGTTGACAGTGTTAGTTACCACTATCTCTATATCATCTTGTTCCACAATGACAGCTAGGAACCTCTGAGGGGAAAGCCAGTGTCCACCTTTCATTTCCAGTACTGCAGACACTGTATGGGACACTAGCACTGTCATTCTCTGGCCCAAGGTAAATTTGCGTGCTTCTTGGATATTCAGCACGACTGCTGCGACGGCTCTAAGGCACCCAGGCCATCCTTTTGCCGTTACGTCTTAACTGCTTAGAAAAATAAGCAACTGCTCGTCGGTATGGACCCAAGTCTTGTGCTAGTATTCCCAGGGCAATCCCTTGCCTCTCATGAGAAAATAGAAAGAATGGTTTGCTCACGTCTGGAAGTCCTAGAGCTGGAGCTGACATGAGAGCATTCTTCAACTGGCCAAAGGCCTGCATGGCCTCCTTTGTCCATTGGAGGTTTCTATTTACATTGACAATGAGTGTATATAGGGGCTTTACAAGCAGCCCATAGTTGTAAATCCACAGCCTGCACCACCCTGTCATACCCAGGAAGGTTCGCAATTCTTTCATTGTCTGGGGTTTCGGGGTTTGACATATTGCTTCCTTACGATCTTGCCCTAAAGTCCGTTGTCCAGCACTAATCTCATAGGCCAGGTAAATCACTTTCTGTTTCACTACCTGAGCCTTTTTCTTAGACACCCTATATCCCTGGAGTCCCAGGAAATTTAAGAGGCTTACTGTCCAAGCCACACACATTTCTTCTGTCTGGGTGGCAATTAATATGTCATCTACGTACTGCAGTAGCTTCCCTTCTCCCGGCGGAGCCTCCCAGGATTCTAAGTCTTTTGAAAGTTGTTCTCCAAACAGAGTGGGGCTGTTCTTAAATCCTTGAGGCGGCACCGTCCACGTGAGCTGGGTTTTGCGCCCACTGTTAGGGCTTTCCCATTCAAATGCAAAGATTTTCTGGCTGGCTTCATGGAGAGGGAGGCAAAAGAAGGCATCCTTTAAATCTAAAATGGTAAACCAAGTTAGCTCCAGTGTTAAGCATGTTAGCAAAGTGTATGGATTTGCTACTACAGGGTAAAGATCCTCAGTTATTTTGTTGACAGCTCGTAAGTCCTGTACCACTCGGTATGACCCGTCAGGTTTATGAACAGCTAAAATAGGGGTATTGAAATCAGACTGACACTCCTTTAACAGTCCCAGTTGTAGGAAATTCTCAATTATTGAGTAAATTCCTTCTTTATCTTTCTTTTTCAGAGGGTACTGTTTAATCCTGACTGGCTGTTTTCCCTCCTTGAGCTTAATCTGTATCGGGAGTGCATTTTTGGCCCTCCCAGGTATGTTTGTGGCCCATACCCCTGGGAATACTTGGTCCAATACATCTTCCCTGATTTGTTCCACAACATGATTGGCAATTAAAACTAAACTTAACATCTCTATATATTGTTGGCCATTTACTTTTAAAGTAATCTCGCCTCCTCTGAAAGTAATAATTGCTCCCAAATGTTCCAGTAAGTCTCTCCCTAGGAGAGCTTTTGGGGAATTAGGCATATATAAGAATTTATGAATGCCCCATTGCTTTCCCAATTGATATTTCAATGGTTTACAAAAATACGCCTTCTCACTTTGGCCAGTTGCCCCTTTTACCATAATATAATCATCCCCTAAGGGCATTAAGGCTTTGTTTAAAACAGAATATGTGGCGCCCGTATCAACCAAAAATTCCACCTCCTTCTCGTCCCCTAGCTTCATCATAACCAGTGATTCTGCTAGGGAAGATTCCTCTGGTTCTCGTCATTCTTCCTTCACATGCGCAACCACCCTTCCTTTAGTGGCCCTGTTTGGACGGCGGTTCTTTTTGTTTTCCGGACATTCGTTCTTCCAATGTCCAAACTTTTTACACAATGCACATTGATCTCTACCCCGCTGGGGTCGTTGTCTTTTGTCTCTTCTTCCCCCTTCTTCCACTACTGCCATCAATCTTCGTATTTCTTGCTTATAACCTTCCTCCCGGTTACTGAATACTCGCCATGCTTCGTCCAGCAAAATCTCTAAATTTCTACCTTCTGTTGGTCGTAACTTTTGGAGTTTCCTCCTAATGTCCCCAGTAGATTGTCCTAAAAATAAAGATACTAATTGCTGTATTCCTATCTCTGATCCAGGGTCTAATGGCGTGTTACGGCGCATAGCATCTCTTAATCGATCTAAGAATTCCGATGGTGATTCTGAAGGGCCTTGTTTCACCGCATATAGTGCTGACCAGTTTATGGTTTTTGGCGTTGCCCTCTCGACTCCTTTTACAATCCATTCTTGGTAAGCTTGTAATTTTTCTAACTCTGCCAAACGGTTGTGATCCCATTTTGGATCCTGAAGTGGAAAAAATTCCCTTACATCTTCTTGTTTTACTTTGTAATAGTCTTCAGCTAGTTCTCTTGCTGTTTTTAGTATCAATTGTTTTCCTGTTTCCGTCATTGCTTCTAATAATAACTGCATGTCACTCCAATCTGGATTATGTTGTTTTATAATGAACTGCAAATGTTTTGTAGCACTTACGGGATCGTTACGATAATCCTTTGCCACCTTTCTCCATATTTCCAAATCCAAGGTGGAGAACGGTACTTTAATCAGCACTGGAGTTCCTTCAGGACCTACTGCTTCCCAAAGAGGTGCTTGCAGGACAAGTCTTTGCTGGTTTTGTCGGGTTCATGAGGAGACCGGACTCCCCAGGGGAGTAATGGTGTCTTCTGAGTCCGTGTCCACCTGTCCCTTTGGTGGGGGCTTAAACACATCTATTAATTCCTGGTTTGCATCTTGGTAAATTTTATCCTGTTTAATACATCTCTGACCTATATCACATGATGAACAGCATCGCTTAGGCTTAATTTTTTTCTTTATTACCCCTTTCAAGGGCTAATACCAAGGGATCCTGGGGTGGTATTATCCCACAGGCTCTTTGCCATTCCGGGTGGTTTCGGAGAGTGAAGCACATATCTGCATATGATACTTCATCCCACTTCCCTTCCCTTCTTAAAAATAACATTAATTGTAACATAGTATTATAATCCAGTGTCCCATTAAGTGGCCACTTCGCCCCGTCTTCTAATTTATAGAGAGGCCACCATTGATTACAGTACTTAATCAGGGTTCTCTTATTTTCCGAGCCTCCGGGGCCTGTAATTTCTTTCCAATGTACCAAAATACACCCTAAGGGACTCTTTCTTAATATTTCTTTATTTTGGTTTATTCCCATTTTACTTTCTCCTTTGTAACCACGTCTCCTCAAACTTCTTTGATACTTTTACAAACACGTTCTCAGGTTTTTCTCACTTCCCGAGAACTCCTCAGGACTCTGTGGCTCCACCACAGATCAATCCACTTATCTTAGTTCCAAGAAATGGCCAGCCAGAAATTTCTGATTATCCAGAACAATATCTAGCCCACCGGAATGTTGTGTGACTAAAATAAAAAAAAACAAAAAAAACAAAAAACAAACAAACAAACAAACTCTGCAGTGGACATGTTGTCACCACATACAGTTACAGTCACACAGCCACAATATCCAAGTGAAATGCAGCCACGCTCCCACAAGGCACACAGCCACAATGCCACCGTCACATCCACTTAGCTCCCACAAGGTCCACAATGCCACCGTCACGTCCACTTAACTCCCACAACGTCCACAATGCCACCGTCACGTCCACTTAGCTCCCACAAGGTCCACAATGCCACCGTCACGTCCACTTAACTCCCACAACATCCACAATGCCATCGTCAAGTCCACTTAGCTCCCACAATGCCACACACAGGACAACTTCGACAAGGCACACAGCGATAATACCACTGTTACGTCCACTTAACTCCCACAAAGCACACAACCACAATACCACCGTCACGTCCACTCAACTCCCACAAGTTACCCACGTGGAATGCCACCGTCACATACTGTTACACTCCCACAATACCACCGTACACTTCACTCCCACAAGGCACACATAGAACCTTTTCTTGGTGTCTGGCGTGAAGCTAGCCAACATAGGAGGGGCAGTTGCTCCCTCCCCTAATTTTAAACTACCTTTAGTTACAAACAAGACACATAAGACAACAGACAGGAAACATAAACACTTTGTCCGTCTCTGGCCGCTCTCCTCACGGAGAATACGGAACTGCGGTTTGAAGAAGGTACCTTCATGGTTACCTGATCTCTCCTGATTAAGGCAACTGGTTGCAGGAATATTAATATTAATTGTTTTAATATTGATTACTTGTGGTATAACAAAATTTTCTTCCTGGAATTATAAATGATCTATGATAAATTATGAAGATTGAAAAAGAAATGAAATGTAAATATCAAGTAGAAACAGGAAACTATTTCAAAAAGACTCTGGATGGTAATAGCAGTATATAAAATGTTGCAACAGAATTTTCAAAAGGACAGAAAAAGGGGTATAGACATTTGTTGGTACTAACAGACACCTTTTCAGGTTGGCCAGAAGCCTTTCCAACTAGAAGCGCACAAGCCAGAGAGGCAACAAAGATATTGCTACAGGATGGTTGTGAGGATTTCGAAGGTATGTGCTGCATGAATTTATCTGACCATTCTGAAAGAGTCCTTAAATCCAAGACGGCAAATCATTTCTGATTTAATTTAGTCAATAAAGAAAATGGATTAGATATTACTGGATAAATATCCTCTATAAATTTGTCGATTCCTGAGATCTTGAACCAATCTGCAACTTTATTTCTTCACTGGCAAGATAGTAGTAGTATATTCCAATTCACATTCAGTTAAGATAAATGATTTTATTTTTTTTTTTAATTCCATTTCCTGCAATTTTAGGGGATATTGTTTTATTCTAATTGGGCAGGCCTGATGCAGAGGGTTGTACAGGGGGGTTGTACAGGGGGGTTGTACAGGGGGGTTAGAGGAATTCCCTTGCTTAAGCAAAGGTATTGTCTGTACCTATCAGGCCTACTAAGCAGAACAAAGGCACTACCTATTGATAAGGAAAAGCAGACACTTGGTTCTATTGACAAGGAAAAACAGACACCTGATTCTACTGATAAGCACCTATTGATACGGGAAAGCAGACCCCTGAATCTACTGTTAAGGGGGAGAAGCAGATGGTTTATGGCTGGGACCAAACCCTAAGGCCATACGTGAAGGCTAAAAGGTGAAAAGTTCAAGAAGAGGAAGACTCATTTACTTCATCTTGAAGACCCCTACCCACAGGAGGAAGACTCATTTACTTCATCTTGAGACCCCTGCCCATGACCAGAGGGAGCACTGCGCAGGTGCAAAGGACCTTCTAGGTCATTGTAATACGAAGCGGGGATAGGACATGAATATGTATAGGCCTATGGTGCAACCTTATAAATGTAGAGGGAAACAACACTGAGGCACGCATGACTTTCAGGAATTATCCCCGTGCATCTCAGCGCTGAATAAAAGCATACCTACTTTACATCTTTAACGAGTTGTGTAGTCCATCCGCGCATCAGGCCCCCCTTTTTATTTCTACTTTAACAGGCAAAGCATTTTTTGCCTTACCTGGAACTTCAGATGCCCATGCTCCCAGATATACTTGGATTAAGGATTTCTTCTATTTCAGGGAGTTCCTCCTGTTTGCTTTTTCTGTTGAATTAAAGATAAACTCAAAACTGCAATTAATTGATTTTTAACTCTTAATTCCATTTTGCCTTCTTTAAATGTTGCTTCTTGCCCTAATGAAGATTTCGGAGAATTTAGCATGAATAAAAATTTTATGCATTCCTATTTGTTATCCCAATTTGTACCTTAAGGCTTGCCTCGTTTTGCACTTTTTTTTTCCAGGTTTTTTTTTTTTTTCTTTTCCTTGGTGGCCAGTAGCTCCCACATCTGTAACAAATTCTTTTCCCTCTGATTTAAGACCGAATAAGTTGCTCCTGTATCCACCTAAATTTCACTTTATTTTCTCTAGTTCATAGTTTTAATTTAACCAGTGCATCTGCTAGGGTACATTCCCCAGGT
Organism: Neopsephotus bourkii; assembly: GCF_033783945.1. Lineage (NCBI taxonomy): Eukaryota > Metazoa > Chordata > Aves > Psittaciformes > Psittacidae > Neopsephotus > Neopsephotus bourkii. The sequence continues at coordinate 116,809 of NW_026901088.1, read as the reverse complement.
CCCTTGTCAGTCTAATTCCAATTCAGCCACAGGAGCCACCCCATGGCACTCCCTCCCCCGCAGGGCAGTCTCACTTCCAACCTTCAAAACTCCTCACAGCTTGTTGCAGGTGAAAGCAACCTCCTCATCAGTATCTGATAGAACAGATATAGAGGGTGCTCCTCTTGGAGGTATCTGTGATATATAATTTTCCTATTTATAAATTTTAAACATCATTCCCCCAGTATCACAGGCAGAACAACATCTCTCCAGCTTAGCTTTCAGTTTTCCCCTGTCCTTTTCCAAAGCCAAAATTAGGGATCTGGCAGAGCTATATTAATTTCACATTCTGCCTGCCACTCAGGGTGGTTTCTTAAAGTGAAAAACATATCTGTATATAGTACTTAATCCCATTTTCCTGGCCACCTCAAAACTAACATTCATCGTAACAATGTATTATAATTCAGAATTCCATTTTTAGTCCATTTCTCCTGATCTTCCAAAGTATATAAAGGCCACCGATGGTTACAATATTTTATCAATATTTTCTTGTTTACCGAGCCACCAGAAGACCCTTTCAGTCCTTTCCAATGTGCCAAAATGTAACCCAATGGGCTTTTCCTCAGAATTTCCTTATTTAGACCGGCTCCCATTTCAAAAAATCTTATACAAATCTCTATAGCTTCTCTTTCCCAGTGCTCTGCAAATGCACTTAAAAAATATGAGAGCACCTACACACAAGTTTTATGATATTCTCAGAGGGTTCAGTAAAATAATATCACTGGGTTCTGCAGATTGTGATGAGTGAATTCCTGTTTGTTAATCAAATCTTGTTTGCTTAAAAGTTAATTGTTTAAGAGTTACTTGCTTGCTTAAAGGTTACTGGAAAATTTCGACACTTTGACATTTGGCTTATAGACTGCAAGCATCTGTTAAAGTAAACTAGGTATGGAAAAGAAGATAAAGAGCCTTCCTCCCCACACCCACCAGACCCACCGGAAGGCCGAATGAGACCCTGAAGGAGATAAGGAACTTTCTCTCCACACCCACCGGGAGGCCGAATGAGACCCCGAAGGAGATAAGGAGTCTTTCTCCCCACACCCACCGGGAGGCAGAATGAGACCCCTTATCAACGGGCCACACAAACGCAGAGTACGCCAAGAGTAGCACGTACACTGGATAAAGAAGAGTATAAAATCAGTGACTTTGGGGAAATGGGGTGTGTGAGGTATATAGGAATGATTCGTGTCAGCAGCTTAGGAGTCCTTGTCATCATTGTACTTTGGGTGGAATCGAAAATCATGTGTAGAATGTATACCAATGATCAGATTAAGATTGTGCTTAAAGTAACATGAGGACAAATCCAAGACTTAGAGGAACGGTAGATTAGTTGAAACAAGAACTCCTAACTGAAAAAACAAGAGGGGTAGTGCAACAACAAGTTTTATTAGCTGCCACCCAAGCAACATCAGGGTGGCAGGAAGAAAACTAGAGAAATTAGTAGTATCATATGTTGTGTGGACAGCGTGGCAGCAGTGAAGACACCCAAAGCTCAGTGCAGATATGGGACCGCAGGTACGGGCAGTAGTAACCCAACCAGACTGGGATCCTGAAACATAGGATGGAGACATCTGGAGTACATCTGATAATGAGGAGGATGGAAATGAACAGGAGAAAGATGTGGAGAGAGCCTCGGGCTGTGGCTCCTCCTGTGGAGTAGCTGGGGTGGACACAGGAACCATGGAACATGCTGTGGGATAAAATAGAGACTTGCACTAATGTAGGGCCTGAACTGTGGGGAGCTAAGGACCCCATAGGAGTGTTAAAGTACTGTAAAGAATTTACACCCGCCCCCCACTCCCAGAGGGATGGGAAGGAGAATAGAAAGAATGTGAATCCCACAGGTTGAGATTAGAATAGTTCAATAATTAAAGTATAATACAAACCTACTACTATGACCACCAATAATAATAACAATAAGGGAAATAACAAGGGGAGACAATATAAAACTAAAAAGGGGAGGGAAAAAAACAATAAACACAAATGCCACACAATACGACTGATCACCACCAGCCGACCGATACCCAGCCTGACCCAACCAGTGATCTGGCCTTTCTGGGTAACTCCCCCCACTTTATATACTAGGCATGACATGCTGTAGTATGGAATATCCCTTTGGCTAGTTTGGGTCAGGTGTTCTGTCTCTGCTTCCTCTTGGCTTCTTGTGACTCTGGGAGCAGGGGCGGGAAGAAGGAGGAGAGTGAGCAAACGTCTGCATGGCTCTGAGTTACTGGCTGGGCTTAAACCATGTCATTGGGTCATATCTAGTAATTACAATAAAGCATTTTTCCTTATCACAGGGGTGAAATAGCAATCACATTATTCAATTTGTTAATACAATTTCTCAAGTGGGAAACAAATTGGAGTGCCGGTATTGCTTATACCACCCTCAATCATAAGATGCTAAATTTGGGTGGTTAGCAAAACCAGTTCCCAAAGCATCCTGCTATCAACTTAATTTAGAATACTTACCCCTAGCACCCCATTTATCAATAACAACCTTTCAAAGCCCTAATAAGGCCCTGTGGTGCATTATGATGCCCCAGGGCACAAATTCAACCTGGATGGGGAGAACAAGCAATTATAATTATACTCTGCATTACAATCACACCCAAGCGCGGCATCAATTTCAATGTGACTGAATGAAAGCTTGTATAAGTTCTGACCTAGGAACATCATGGACCTATAACAGTGAGTTAGCAAATACAAATGATGACATATTTTATAATCTAGGACTCTAGAATTTTACGTGGAATGTTAATAATGCAAATTGCCAAAGATTCTACAACTTCACTGGTCTGAATCCTACACAATACAGAATAAAGGTTAGCTAATGTAGTGGTTTAACCCCAGCCAGACAGCTTTTCACTCACTCCCCCCCCTTCCTGCCCTCCCCCTATTCCCGGAGGGACGGAGAGGAGAATCATAAAGAATGCAACTCCCACAGGTTGAGATAAGAACAGTTTAGTAACTAAGGTATAACACAAATCACTACTGCTACCACCAATAATAGTAATGATAAAGGAAATAGCAAGGGAAAAGAATACAACACCTCATCACCAGGTGACCGATAACTCACCCCCCCCAGCCCGACCAAGCGCCAACCGATACCTCCTCCAGCCCTGCAGTCCACTCTGGCCCTTCCGGGTAACTCTCCCAGTTGCATCCAGGGCATGACGTGCTGTGGTATGGAATACCTCTTTGGTTAGTTTGGGTCAGGTGTCCTGTCTCTGCTTCCTCCAGTATTCCCCTCCTCCCTGGCAGAGCATGAGGCTCACCAAGTCCTTGGCCAAACCAAAACGTCATTTTTATCAGCTCTGTTCCCAGCCTGAAAGTCAAAACACAGCACTACACCAGCTACCAAGAAAGAGAAAAATGACTGCTACTGCTAAACCCAGGACAGCTAAATACTAACGATAGCTGAGAAACACGTGGTCCAGGCATCATATCACAGAATTGCGGAATCATTAGTGTTGGAGGGGAACTCTGGAGATCATCTAGTCCAACCCAAGCAGGCCAAGCAGGGCCACCTAGAGCAGGTTACACAGGAATGCCTCCAGGTGGGTTTTGAATGTCTCCAGAGAGGGAGACTCCACAACCTCCCTGGGCAGCCTGTTCCAGTGCTCTGCCACCCTCAATTTAAAGTTCTTCTTCATGTTGAGGTGAAATTTCTTGTGTTTCAGTTTATGGACATTGCTCCTCGTCCTGTGCAACACTGAAAAGAGTCTGGCACCATCCTCCTGGCACCCGCCTTTAATATGCATTAAAGAGATCCCCTCTCAGTCTCCTCTTATCTAGAGTAAACAGGCCCAGCTCTTGCAGTTTCTCCTCATAAGAGATGCTCCAGACCCCTAATCATCCTAGTGGCCCTCCGCTGGATCCTCTCCAGTAGCTCCTTGTCTTTCTTGTACTGAGGAGCCCAGAACTGGACACAGTACTCCATATGTGGCCTCACCTGGAGGATGGCATGGTACTGGCATGGACTGATCCTTTGGTTCAGCTGTAGTGTCTTTCACTGTGGTTGGAGTGGCTGCAGTGTCTGTTGTCGGGGTTTGAATAGCTGCTGTGCTTGTCACTGGGGTTGGTGTAGCTGCTGTGCTTTGAGTAGGAGTAGCTGTGTAGTCTGTTGCTTTGCCATCAGATCCAGAGACATCTTTCTCCTGCTCCGTACAGAACAGGCCTCTATATATTTAGGCCAAGACCCAGCATGTTGCAGCGAGTTGTCCTTCTCTGCTATTGCCAGGACAACAGCACACCTTTTCTAAGTGTTCTGCTAATTTTTCCAGATTCTGCATTTGTTCAGGAGTGAAATTCCAAAGCATTGGAGGGGTCAACTAGCTTAAGTGCATGCCCATATGATCCCACAGACCCCGCCACTCATGACTGTCCAGCCTCGCAGAAGATCTCTTGGTGACATTCTTAAATAGTCATTTAACCTTAGAAAAGACCCAAGCCGGACCCTGCTTAGCTTCTGAGATCAGACAAGGTTGGGCATTCTCAGGGTGGTATGACCATAGGCAAAACACAGAGAGCGTATTCAGCAACATGCTGGTTCCCAGAAAAAGGAGCAAGCTGCTTTCAAGGGCATTGAAAGAATATTCAAGATCTTTAACATTTCCAGAATCTACTCCTACTGTAAATAGCCTCATGGGGGAGTGGAGGGTGTGAGGAAATATCTCCTCTATAGGTTGACCCACTGAGGGAAGGAATAAAAAATATGTGTAATTGTTAAAAATTCCCATTACATGCCTCCCATAATATAGAGGTGATGAACAACGCTGAGGATGCATAACAGCTCAGTTTCATGATCAATGAGTCTATTGTATTGCAAGTCATTACCATAAAATACAACAAAATGAGAACCTTAGCCCAGGCCCCAAAGCCAATAAACACTAAAACAGCAAATACTGGCTGCAAGTAAGGTACGAAACGCTGATACTCTGAGACCGAACACAACTCTGAGAGACAATAAATCAGCATTATGATGAGTGACTATTAATCCGAAACAATGAATGCTTATCACAAACACAATTAGACACACTCTTGTCAGATCTGTCATTACCTCAACCCTTTGGGCCCCATGTTGGTCGCCAGAAAGCATTGTCATGGTTTAAGCCCAGCAGGTAACTCCCTCGCTTCTTCCCCTGCCCCCCAGCTCCTGGAGGGATGGGGAGGAGAATTGAAAGAATGTAAATCTCACGGATTGAGATATGAGCAGTCCAGTCACTAAGATACCATACAAAACCACTACTACTACCACCACTAATACTAATAACTATAAGGGAAATAACAAGGGGAGAGAATATAAAACTAAAAGGGGAAAGGAATAAAAGCAATAAACACAAGTGATGCACAATACAATTGCTCACCACCCGCTGACCGATACCCAGCCTGACCCAAGCAGCGATCTCGGCCATCTGGGTAACTGCCTCCACTTTATATACTGGGCATGACTTACTGTGCTATCAAATACCCCTTTGGCTAGTTTGGGCCAGGTGTCCTGTCTCTGCTTCCTCTCAGCTTCTTGTGACACTCCTCACTGGCAGAGCATGAGAGAATGAATAGTCCTTGATCAGGGTAAGCATTACTTCGCAACAACTAAAACATGGGTGTGTTATCAGCATTGTTCTCTGACTAAAGCTGAAAACACAGTACTGCACCAGCTGCTAAGAAGGAGACAAATGACTGTTACAGCCAAACCCAGGACACTGTGGTGTTCTGACTCTTGGCACTAGACAAATTCTCCCTGAGTGATTATTTGATAAGTGTTGCTGAGTGTTGCCCTTTTGTCATAAGTTGCTGTACTGGACCATATTATTGTACAAAAATCCATAGGTGAACTACAGACATTCTCCTTTTATAGAAAATGGCTTTATTTCACAGAATATAGCTGATACTATCTAGGTGTCTGAGCACATACGGCTCTTCTCTTTTCCCCTGAGCTAATCATTTGGTCCTGATGTGTCTTCCTGAAGAAGACACATTCTTCTTCTTCTAGGTGTCCCCTAGAAGCCTTTTCCCTACTGGTATACTCACTCATTAGTGTTAGGATAGTCACCATTTGCTTGAAATCTTTATTGCATATTCATGGATAATAAGCACCATGTTTTCTTAAGAGAAAAGCAGCAAAATGTTTTATAGGTGTCTTGGGTTCAGCAGTAGCAGTCATTTTTTCTCCTTCTTGGTAGCTGGTGCAGTGCTGTGTTTTTGACTTTCAGCCTGGGAACGGAGGTGATAGCACCAATGTTTTTGGTTACTGCTCATATGTTTGGTCTTGCCAAGGACTTTCTGAACTTCATGCTCTGCCAGGGAGGAGGGGAAGCCGGGAGGAAGCAGAGACAGGACACCTGACCCAAACTAGCCAAAGAGGTATTCCATACCACAGCACGTCATGCCCAGGATGTAACAGAGTTACCCGGAAAGACTAGGACTGTGGGGTAGGAAGAGGTATTGGTCAATGCTTGATCGGGCTGGGGGGGCAAGTTATCGGTTGGCGGGTGGTGATGTGTTGTATTCTCTTCCCTTGTTATTTCCCTTATCATTATTATTATTGGTGGTAGCAGTAGTGATTTGTGTTATACCTTAGTTACTAAACTGTTTTTATCTCAACCTGTGGGAGTTGCATTCTTTCTGATTCTCCTCTCTGTCCCTCCAGGAGCAGGGTGAGGGCAAAAAGAGGGGGGAGTGAGAGAGCGACTGCGTGATTTATGGCTGACTTTGTTTAAACCACGACAATAGGCATAAGTTTCACTCTAAGATGTAAGATTTGGTTCTCATGATTCAGTGTAGTGCCACTTTTAAAGTATCTTATCAGATAATTGCAGCACTTTGAGAGTTTGATTGCAGAACATGAACACGGTGCATACAATACACTTGTTTTCCTTCCTTCTGTACAAGTATCCTTTGGACAGCCTCTTATTAGACAAATGTAGAGATTGTGTTTCTGTGCATACCACCATCAGGAGGACATTAGCAAATATAATTCCAGAAATGTGTCTTTAATGTGGTGAGCCTTACTGTTTACTGAAGCCTCTGTACAAGCCATCTGCAGTGTTGCCTATGGCTTAGTTCATTCACAATCTGCTTTTCTTTGCCAGTGAGCTTTGCCAGTGAGCTTTGCCAGCAAGCTTTGCCAGCATCCAGCTCTCGGGCTCCCAACACAAGAAGGATGCAGACCCACTTGAACGAGTCCAGAGGAGGGCCATGAAGATGATCAGAGGGCTGGAGCACCTCTCCCATGAAGACAGGCTGAGAGAGTTGGGCATCTTCAGCCTGGAGAAGACAAGGCTCCAGGGATACCTTATAACAGTCTTCCAGTACCTAAAAGGGGCTTAGAAGAAATCTGGAGGGGGATTCTTTTACAAGGACATGTAGTGATAGGACAAGGGGGAATGGTTTTAAGCTAAAAGAAGATAGGCTAAGATTAGATGTAAGGAAGAAATTCTTTACAGTGAGAGTGGTGAGACACTGGAACAACTTGCCCAGAGAGGTTGTAGATGCCCCATCCCTGGAAATGTTCAAGGTCAGGTTGGATGGGGCTTTGAGCAATCTGATCTAGTTGAAAATGTCAGTGCTCACTGAAGGGGGGGAGTGGACTATATGGTCTTTGTAGGTCACTTCCAACCCAAACCATTCTATGATTATGGCACAACCTAGAATATGTCTCTTCTACGTCTCTTAATTCTACACTATGTTCTACACTGTAGGATGCTGTATTCCTTTCAGTTGGGAAGTAAACTGTTTAAATTTCATTAACTTCTTTCATATACAATTTAAAACCATTTCCTCCTTGTCATTCTATGGAGATGATAGTTTGAAGTCTGATACCTTGTTTGAAATATCAATTTGACAAACTGAAAGCAATAAAAATTCATTTCCTTTAAATAGCACAGCTGCCAAAAAAAATCTCTGATTTAAAAATATGATATTTATGATTCTCTCTGTCCCACTGTCCTGGTTTTAGCAGTGGCAGTCATTTTTTCTCCTTCTTGGTAGCTGGTGCAGTGCTGTGTTTTGACTTTCAGCTGGGAACAGAGCTGAAAAAAAATGATGTTTTGGTTTGGCCAAGGACTTTGTGAGCCTCATGCTCTGCCAGGGAAGAGGGGAAGCCGGGAGGAAGCAGAGACAAGACACCTGACCCAAACTGACCAAAGAGGTATCCATACCACAGCACGTCATGCCCAGGATATAACTGGGAGTTCCCCGGGAGGGCTAGGTGGACGGCAGGGTTGGAGGAGGTATCGGTCGGTGCTTGGTCAGGCTGGGGGGGGCAAGTTATTGGTCGGCTGGTGTTGGGGTGTTTTATTCTCTTTGCTTGTTATTTCCTTTATCATTACTATTATTGGTGGCAGCAGTAGTGATTTGTGTTATACCTTAGTTACTAAACTGTTCTTATCTCAACCCATGGGAGTTGCATTTTTTTTTTTTTTCTGATTCTCCTCTCCGTCCCTCCGAGAGTAGGGGGAGGGCAAGAAGGGGGGGAGTGAGTTAACAAGGTGTTTGGTTGGGTTAAACCACGACACCCACTCATTAGCTTATGGATTGAAAGTCACCAGCAGAATGTCATTGCTAGATTATACATCCAAATCTTTGATTGGATCCAAATTATCTAGGCATATCGTCAGTGATTGTTTAGATGTTGGTGTAGGGTAATGCATGATATTTTCAATAGAACAGCGCTCAGTTATTTCCCCAGAACTGTCTTCTTTTTTTTTTTTTTTTTCTGGTGGTACTACTTGTCTTGCTTTATGTTGATTCTGTGTGTTTTGAGCAAAGCACTCCTCCGTTATTTTTCTTCCACTGAAATAAATATAATAGTCATGAATCAGAGCTAGAAGAAACTGCGTTAGAGCTAAAATTAAATAAAGACAGTGAACTACAAACAAACCAAGAGAATGGAAGAAACTTTTAGCTCTTTAACTCAACAAACAAGTCAGTGAAGTACAAATCCTACTTTTGATTATAATTTTTCCCTCTTCCATCTCCTGAGTATAAGCAAAATGGAGAAAAAAAAAACCAAAACAGCCCCAAACCCCAAAACAAGGAAAAAAGCTCTCTCTTGCAACTTTATAGCATTATGTAGAAGTAAAATGATCAGTCCTGGTGGGTTAGCACTGACTAATAGCAAAACTCCCACCCAGCTGCTTGCTCACTCCCCCTGCTCAGTGGGACAGGGGAGAAAAATCGAAAGAATGGGAACAAGAAAGACTGTGGGTCAAGACAGGGAGATTGTTTGCCAGTTACTGTTTCAGGCAAACCAGAATTAAATGGGAAAGATAAATTTAACTTATTGCTAATTAAAGCAAAATAGATATTTAATTAATTATTTGAGTAGTGGAAAAGGAAAACACAAGCAAATAAACCAACAACTTTCCTCCCCCTTTCCCAGGCTCAACTTCATTCCTTCACTCCAGACTCCTCTGGAGTACAGTGGGGGATAGGGGGTTACAGTCAGTACATAACAGTTTCTCTCTGCTGCTCATTCCTTCTCACACTTTTCTCTGGTGTGGGTTCTGATTCGGAGAAAACTCCAGGAACAAACTTGCCAACAAAGTTTTCAAGCTGACAAGCAGGTATTCTTTATTGCAGCGCCGGGAGACACGGGGGATAACTCCTCCTAACGTGTGTCCCCGTATTGCTATACAAACCATCCTTATACAGTCCCTGGGCATACATACATATTCATGAGGCTACGTATGGATTACATCATTTTCCAGAGAGTTCCCCGCATGCGTACAGAATTGTGGTGGTGGTCTCTGAGGGTCGTTTACTTCTTCCAACAATCTTCATCACTTCTGGCAGCCTTTGAAGCACGCGCAGTAGATGCTCATACCAGTTTAATTGGTTCTTTAGCACCAGAGACATAATAATCCTCCTATCCTCCTACTTATCAGTTAGTTTAACTGTAGCCCATCCTGGACACCTGCCATTCCCAGATACTCCTTATCCCTGTGTCCTGTTTTTCTAGACTGTTTTTCTTAAAACTATGCCAACTATAAGGATTTATCTTGTGAGAATTCTCAGTATGTTCTCTAATTGTACTCTATTTTTTTTCTCTATGTATCATGCACCTCAGTAATTTTCCATTGCTACTGTTACAAAGCCATCAAATTTAACATTACTTAAAACTACTTATAAAGGTTTCTATATCCCATTTTGTGATTTTGTGCCCCTTTGTCTCAAATTCCCCCCTTTTTCTGTCCTTTTGCAAATTCTTTTGCAACATTTTATATATTACCATTACCATCAAAAGTCTTTTTGAAATAATTTTCTGTTTCTATCTGGTGCTTAGTTTCATTCCGTTTCCAATCTTCGTAATTTATCATAGACCGTTTACAACACCAGAGGGAACATTGTATCATACCACAAGTAATCAATATTAAAATAATTAACACCAATATTTCTGCAACCAGTTGCCTCAACCAGGACAGATTGGGTAACCATGAAGTTAACTTTTTCCATGTTTCTTCTAAACCCCAGGAGGTGTCATCCATGGCCATTTCATGAAATATCTTAGTTTGTTTCCAAATTCCTCCAGATCTGTTTCCATTCTGCCACTTTAGTCTGTATAGGAACACCAACTTTCATTGATTATGGAAGAAACCCCTCTTTGTGATGCCAGTAACATGTTTAGAGCCATTCGGTTTTGTAATATCACCTTAGATAGGCTAGTTATCTCTTGTTGTTCTGCCTGGATTATATTAATGTTTTTACTTTCCATTTCCTCTATGGTTGCCGAGATATTTACAATTGCCTTCTCTAATACACTTACTGCCAAAGATGGAATTAGCCCTTTTACAAAACTATGAAATGAGTTCTGCTGTTCAGTAACAGGGTTAAACCCTCACTTGATTCGTTTAGCAAAACTTCTAATCCAGGTCCCAGAAGGGTACCCGTTGATGATAGTAAAATTGGGTATTATAGCACCTAAGGTGCATGCCCCCTTCCAGTTGGGGGTAGAATCTTAGAAGCATTTTTTCCACATAACCAATACCATCCTTTCCCTTTAGGAACAGGCCATCACTAAACTACGATACCATATACCATACAATATTAATTGTATGATTGCAATTTGAATGGTGACTTACATCTGTGGCATTTAAACAAGCCTGATCTCCTACCCTGGTTCCTGGTGTAATATATTTTTGTGCACAGGTGTAGTATTTATTACCTGGGTTAGGATTAACTATTCCCAATGTTAACCTTTCCTTCGAATACAGATTGGTAGTGTTCACCCACAAATTTGTCCATGAGACAGTGTTAGGAATTGGAACTCCAGTTAATGGGAGATCCAGGCTTTCTCCTGATTTAGGCAACTGTGCACACACCCAACAGTCACTACGATTAAAACAATAGTAACATTCTGCACTAATTTTAGGTATAAGTTCTGGTCCCAAGCTTGTGTGCCAGTTATCATATGAGTCCAAATTATGATCGGAGCAATTTCATATGCACGGGTACTGAAGGTTCGATCCACCCTGTCTTCTCTGGCTCTGGTGCTTGCTTTATTCTTGAATAATGTACCCAAGCAGGTTGTTCCTTTATCTTCACTGCTGTAAAGGTGATCAGTAATATCTGGTACGGTCCACTCCACTTCTCCTGTAGAGGATCTCCTGAAAAATTCTTAACATAAACCCAGTCTCCAGACCTGAAAGGGTGAATTGGATAATCCAAACCTCTGGCTCTGGTCCCCACTATTCTCTTATTTATCTCCTCCAACTGTTTTCCCAGATTGATCAGAAACTGTCGGAGATAGCCTTCCCCCACTTCCTGAAGACTCTCTCCTTTAAACTGGGACTGATACGGTCTTCCATACAAAATCTCAAATGGGCTAATCTCTTCTTTTGACTGGGGTTTAGTTTGAATTCTTAATAGAGCCAGTGGCAATGCCTGGTACCAATATAAATTCGTTTCCTGACATATTTTACTAATTTGTTGCTTAATCAGATGGTTTATCTTTTCTACTTGCCCACTGGCCTGAGGCCTATATGGAACATGTAGTTGCCAATCAGTTTCTAATTTTTTGCTAATTTCTTGTAACAATTTTGCACTAAAGTGCGAGCCCCGGTCAGAAGAAATTGCCTCTGGTACCCTAAAATGAGCTTATTATCTTGTTAAATAATATTTTAATCACTTGTTTTGCATTATTTATTCTATAAGGGAATGCTTCTGGCCAGCCTGAAAAAGTATCCGTTAACACCAACAAATATTGATAGTCCCCTTTTCTTGGTAACTCAGAAAAGTCTATTTGCCACTGCTGTCCTGGATAACTTACTCTCCCAATTGTCCCAATTTGATTTCTGTTTTCAGTTTTGGGATTATTCTTAAGACATAACTGACATTGTTTTGTCACTAATTGAACCGTGGTGTATAGATTCCTTCCTACAATTTGTTTGTCTAAATATTTATACAAAGAATTGCTACCCCAATGAGTTTTATTATGTTATTCCTGAACTAACTTCCAGAGCTGTTAATAGGGAATTACAATTTGACCATCAGGTATTTGAGCCCAACCCTCTATTTTCCTGTCTCTTAAGATCCTCAATCAATTTTCTATCCTCTTTTGAATATCTAGGTTTAGATTTTTCAATTGTTAGTTTGCCATCAGGGATTAAGGACATGATTTGAAATTGTTCAGCTGCTCGTTTGGCTTCAAAATTGGACAAATTATTTCCAATTTCTCGATCAGAGTCACCTTGCTGATGTCCTTTACAGTACATAATAGCTACTTCTTCAGGTAGCTGAACAGTTTCCAGTAATTGTAGAATTTCCTGCATATCCTGCCTTTCATTTACCATTTTTCATGAAGGTACTACCATCAGTAAACCAAGAATCACCATTTTCCAGAGGTTTTTCTTTCAAGTCTGGTCAGCTCGAATATACAGTCTCCATGGTGGTCAAGCAGTTGTGTGTTAGTGGTTCTGTCGATTGTTCCTGCAAAAGGATGCTGGATTCACAACGTTAGTGACCACAATTTCTGTATCATCCTGTTCTACAGTGGTGGCCTGGTATTTAAAAAAACGTGAAGGAGATAACCAGTGGGCTCCTTTCTGCTCCAGGACTACTGATACCACATGGGACACTAGTACAGTAATCTTTTGTCCCAAAGTAAATTTGCGAGCCTCTTTAATATTTGTGATAACTGCTGCCATAGCTTTTAGGCATCTGGGCCATCCTTTGCTCGCTTCATCCAGCTGTTTTGAAAAATAGGCCACTGCCCTTCTGTAGGGTCCTAGTTTCTGAGCAAGGACCCCCAAAGCTACTCCCTGTTCTTCACAGGAATATAGCGATTCGGAGAAAACTCCAGGAACAAACTTGCCAACAAAGTTTTCAAGCTGACAAGCAGGTATTCTTTATTGCGGCGCCGGGAGACACGGGGGACAACTCCTCCTAACGTGTGTCCCCGTATTGCTATACAAGCCATCCTTATATAGTCCCTGGGCATACATACATATTCATGAGGCTACGTATGGATTACATCATTTTCCAGAGAGTTCCCCGCATGCGTACAGAATTGTGGTGGTGGTCTCTGAGGGTCGTTTACTTCTTCCAACAATCTTCATCACTTCTGGCAGCCTTTGAAGCACGCGCAGTAGATGCTCATACCAGTTTAATTGGTTCGTTAGCACCAGAGACATAATAATCCTCCTATCCTCCTACTTATCAGTTAGTTTAACTGTAGCCCATCCTGGACACCTGCGGTTCCCAGATACTCCTTATCCCTGTGTCCTGTTCTTCTAGACTGTTTTTCTTAAAACTATGCCAACTATAATGATTTATCTTGTGAGAATTCTCAGTATGTTCTCTAGCTGTACTCTTTTTTTTCTCTATGTATCAAGCACCTCAGTAATTTTCCATTGCTACTGTTACAAAGCCATCAAACTTAACATTACTTAAAACTACTTATACAGGTTTCTATATCCCATTTTGTGATTTTGTGCCCCTTTGTCTCAATAGCCAAAACGATTTAGTCACATCCAGGAGTCACAGAGCTGCAGTTCTCATTAGCTCTGTTTTTAAATTTCTAAAACCCCCCTCTGCTGTATCAGTCCATTCTAAAGAGGGAGAGTTTCCTTTCAACATTTCATACAGTGGTCTTACCAGAACACCATAATCATGGATCCAAAGTCTGCACCATCCAGTCATTCCCAGGGATGTCCGGAGCTCCTTGACGGTCAATGGTCTTGGAGTCTGGCAAATGGCTTCTTTTCTAGCAGTTCCAAGTTCTCTCTGTCCTCCTGTTATTTCATATCCTAGGTAGGAAACTTGGGTTTGGGTTAGTTGGGCCTTTTGTCTGGATACCCGATAACCATTCAGTCCCAGAAAATTTAACAATTCCACTGTCCACTGGATACATTCTTCCTTTGTTTCTGTAGCAATTAACAGGTCATCCACATATTGTAACAGAGTCCCGTTTGAGTAGGTGGCTTCCATGATTCTAGTTCTCATGCTAGCTGATTTCCAAAAATTGCCGGACTGTTTTTTTTTTTTTAACCCTTTAGGTAATACTGTCCAAGTTAATTGAGTTTCCCTTCCTCTGTCAGGATTTTCCCATTTGAAAGCAAATAATTGTGGCTTTCTTTGGCCAATGGTAAGCAAAAGAAAGTGTCCTTTAAATCCAGGATGGCAAACAATTTCTGATTATTATTCAATTTAGTCAATCAGTCATACGAATTAACTACTACTGGACGAATATCCTGTGCAATTTTGTTGATTGCCCTGAGATTGTGAACCAATCTACAACTTTTCTCATCATATTTCTTTACTGTCCAGATAGGAGTATTATATTCCAATTCACATTCAATTAATAATCTATATTTTAAAATTTATCAATTTTTTTTTTATTCCCTTTGATCTTCTAATTTTAAGGGATACTGTTTTATTCTAATTGGGTAGGCCCCCCTTTTTATTTCCACTTTAACAGGCAAAGCATTTTTCGCCTTACCTGGAACTTCAGATGCCCATACTCCCACATATACCTGATTAAGGATTTCTTCTATTTCAGGGAGGTCCTCCTTTTTGCTTTTCTGTTGAATTAAACTCAAAACTGCAATTAATTGTTTTTAACTCTGAATTCCATTTTGCCTTCTTTAAATGTTGCTTCTTGCCCTAACAAAGATTGTAGAGAATTTGGCATGCATAAAAATTTATGCATTCCCATTTGTTTTCCCAATTTGTACTTTAAAGGTTTCAGAAAGAATGCCTTTTTTTTTTTTTTTTTTTTTTTTTTCTTTCCTGGTGGCCAGTAGCTCCCACATCTGTAACGAATTCTTTTCTCTCTGATTTAACACCAAATAATTTGCTCCTGTATCCACTAAAATTCCACTTTATTTCCTCTAGTCCCTAGTTTTAATGTAACCAGTGGATCTGCTAGCGTAGATTCCCCAGGTCCCCGTCAGTTTAGTTCCAGTTCAGTCACCGGAGCCACTCCATGGCACTGCCCTCCCCAGGCAGTCTCACTTCCAGCGTCCAAAACCCCCCATAGCACGCACACCGGTCCGGTCCCACAGAAGAGAAGAGCCCACTCCCCCACCTCCTCCCGACATCCCTCCTCCCACGCTCAAACACTGGAGCTGCTCGAGCTCCCCTCCTTTCCTCCTGGTTTTCCCTTCTTTTTTTTTTTCTTTTTCTCACAGCAGCTCCTCCTGCTCTGCAGGGCTGCAGGTGCCTGCCTCTGCAAGAGCGCTTCTGGTTTAACCCCTTCTTAACTCTGAACGTGAATGTGCCGCTTGTTGCTAGTGATAGCAATCTCTTCCTCCTTATCAATATCAAGATAGGACAGATGCAGAGGGTGCTCCTCTCGGAGGTACCAGTAGAACGTGATTTTCCACCTTATCTTCCTGATGACATTTTTTTAACTTTAAACATCTTTCCCCAATATCACAGGCTGAGCATCTCCAGCTTAACTTTCAGTTTTTCCCTGTCCTTTTCCAAAGCCAAAATTAAGGAATCTGGCGGAGCTATATTAATTTTGCATTCAGTCTGTCACTCCGTGTGATTTCTTAAAGTGAAAAACATATCTGCATACATTACTTCATCCCATTTTCCTTGCCCCCTTAAAACAACATTAATTGTAACACTGTATTATAGTTCAGAGTTCCAATTTTAGGCCATTTTTCCTGATCTTCCAAAGTATACAAAGGCCACCATTGGTTACAATATTTTACCAATATTTTCTTATTTACCAAGCCCCCAGGAGACCCTCCAAGTTCTTTCCAGTGTGCCAAAATGCACCCAAAAGGATTCTTTTTTCAAGATCTCTTCACTCTGCTGATTTTCCATTATCAATCTCACATTCACACACACACAGACGGGATCCCCAGACATACTCCACACAGTTACAACACTTGAGACAAAGACAGAGACTTAAATTCAACCAAACAAACAACAGTTAATAACACAGTTATAACATCCTGTCACCAGTACCAGAATCGCAAGACCAAAATCATTACTGTAACAAGCCACAAAACAGGTGAATACCAGTAGAATCAAAAGCAATACTTCCTAACCCTTATAGCTCAGACCATATTGTAACATTAATAGAGGGGTTTCCTTGAACCCTTTATAGTTGACCAGCCTGTCAGTGTCCCAGGAAGGATGAGACCCTTGTGTCCGACCAGCCTGTCTGCGTCCCACTGTGGGAACCATACTGAACAGCCCACTGTATCGGAGGGTGATTCTACTAACCTATTCAGGGACCCACGCTGACAGCATCACTGAATCAAATCCCTTATGGGCTGTTGATAGCACACTGGACCCAAAACCATTTCCACAAGCCACCCCCCTGTGTCTTGTAGGACCTAAATCACAAGATGCCCCCTGCTTAGTTATAACAGTCTGTCACTGATACCAAAATCACAAGACCAAAATCCTTAATATAACAAGCCACAAAATAAATCAAATACCAGTAAAATCCAAAACCTTTTTCTGCAAGACACCACCTGTGTCCTGCAGGACCCAAACCACAAGAAGCCCCCTGCTTCTAGTGGGTGTATACC
Source organism: Neopsephotus bourkii (assembly GCF_033783945.1). Taxonomy (NCBI): domain Eukaryota; kingdom Metazoa; phylum Chordata; class Aves; order Psittaciformes; family Psittacidae; genus Neopsephotus; species Neopsephotus bourkii. The sequence continues at coordinate 99,773 of NW_026901088.1, read as the reverse complement.
AAACGGACGCTAGCAGCCGGGTATACGCCTTTACCTACGAGATTTCTTATCTCGATTTACGGAAGACTTCCAAACCATGCGTACGCTTACCAAGCCAATTTACCAAACCAATTTACCAAACCGAGGTGCCCCCTGCACCTTACAGACTATACAAAAAAAAGAATACCTTTTATGAGATGGTCCTTGTCTGCTCCCGCAGCGATCCGAATGAGTCGAGGGGTCCCTCCGGGAAAAATTCCCGAGGGCCCTAGGGAGCCCTGTCCTCAGCGGGTCCTGCAGCCGAGCAGAGAGGGTCCCATCTGGGTCGCCAAATTGATTCGGAGAAAACTCCAGGAACAAACTTGCCAACAAAGTTTTCAAGCTGACAAGCAGGTATTCTTTATTACGGCGCCGGGAGACACGGGGGATAACTCCACCTAGCGTGTATCTCCCTAATTGCCCCACAAGCTGTCCTTTTATAGCCCCTGGGCATACATACATATTCATGAGGCTACATATGGATTACATCATTTTCCAGAGAGTTCCCCACATGCGTACAGAATTGTGGTGGTGGTCTCTGAGGGTCGTTTACTTCTTCCAACGATCTTCATCACTTCTGGCAGCCTTTGAAGCACGCGCAGTAGATGCTCATACCAGTTTAATTGGTTCGTTAGCACCAGAGACATAATAATCCTCCTATCCTCCTACTTATCAGTTAGTTTAACTGTAGCTCATCCTGGACACCTGTGGTTCCCAGATACTCCTTATCCCTGTGTCCTATTCTTCTAGACTGTTTTTCTTAAAACTAGGCCAACTATAACGATTTATCTTGTGAGAATTCTCAGTATGTTCTCTAGCTGTACTCTATTTTTTTTTCTCTATGTATCAAGCACCTCAGTAATTTTCCATTGCTACTGTTACAAAGCCATCAAACTTAACATTACTTAAAACTACTTATAAAGGTTTCTATATCCCATTTTGTGATTTTGTGCCCCTTTGTCTCAAATTCTCCACAGGCTTCAGTCATGTTAGGAAAAATCTGCTCTGCCATGGTTTCACCATGGGCAGCAGGGTCTATCTGCTCAACCATGAAGCACATCCTTCTCCTACTCAGACCATGGTGTTCCCTCTATTATTTCTCACACTTTTTGTTGCCTCTTCCCCTCTCTGTTCAGAATTTTCTACACTTTTTCAAATATGTTTTCACAGAGGTACCACAAAATTCTTTGATCAGCTCAGCTTTGGCCTCTCGTGGGTCCGCTGCTGAGACAGCTGGAACTGGCAGTGTCCATCACGGGCCACACCTGCATCAACACCACCATCCCCCTGCTACCAAAACCCTGCCACATAATCCCTGTACAACAGTCATTAAGGTAATCATCTTAAAAACCTGAACGTGCACAAATCCAGGGGTCCTGATGAAATCCATCCACGGGTCCTGAAGGAGCTGGCGAATGAAGTTGCTAAGCTGCTGGCCATCATATTTGAAAAATCATGGCAGTCAGGTGAAGTTCCTGACGGCCTGAAAAAGGGAAATATAACCCCCATTTTCAAGAAGGGGAAAATGGATGACCCGGGGAACTACAGACCAGCCAGTCTCACCTCTGTGCCTGGAAAAATCTTGGAGCAGATTCTCCTGGAAGGCATGCTAAGGCACATGGAAAACAACAAGGTGCTTGGTGACAGCCAACATGGCTTCACTAAGGGGAAATCCTGCCTGACCAATTTGGTGGCCTTCTATGATGGGGCTACAGAACTGATGGACAGGGGTAGAGCAGTTGATGTCATCTACCTGGACTTCTGTAAAGCGTTCGACACTGTCCGGCATGACATCCTTGTCTCTAAATTGGAGAGACATCAATTTGATGGATGGACCACTCAGTGGATAAAGAATTGGCTGGAGGGCCGCACACAAAGAGTTGTGGTCAATGGCTCAATGTCCAGCTGGACACCAGTAACAAGTGGTGTCCCTCAGGGATCGATGTTGGGACTGGTCATGTTTAACATCTTCGTTGCTGACATGGACAGTGGGATTGAGTGCGCCCGCAGGAAGCTTGCCGATGACACCAAGCTGTGCGGTTCGGTTGATACGCTGGAGGGAAGGAATGCCATCCAGAGGGACCTTGACATGCTTGTAAGGTGGACTGATGTCAACCTCATGAAGTTTAACCATGCCAAGTGTGAGGTCTTACACCTGGGTTAGATCAATCCCAGGCACAGCTACAGGTTGGGCAGAGAAGAGATTCAGAGCAGCCCTGCGGAGAAGGACTTGGGGGTGCTGGTGGATGAGTAAACGAACATGAGCTGGCAGTGTGCGCTTGCAGCCCAGAAAGCCAACCGTATCCTGGGCTGCATCAAAAGGAGTGTGACCAGCAGGTCAAAGGAGGTGACCCTGCCCCTCTACTCTGCTCTTGTGAGACCTCACTTGGAGTATTGTGTGCAGTTCTGGTGTCCTCAACATAAAAAGGACATGGATCTGTTGGAACAAGTCCAGAGGAGGGCCACGAGGATGATCAGGGGACTGGAGCACCTCCTATATGAAGATAGGCTGAGAAAGTTGGGGCTGCTCAGCCTGGAGAAGAGAAGGCTGCATGGAGATCTCATAGCAGCCTTCCAGTATCTGAAGGGGGCCTATAGGGATGCTGGGGAGGGACTCTTCATTAGGGACTGTAGTGACAGGACAAGGGGGTAATGGGTTCAGACTTAAACAGGGGAAGTTTAGATTGGATATAAGGAGGAAATTCTTTCCTGTAAGGCTGGTGAGGCACTGGAATAGGTTGCCCAGGGAGGCTGTGAATGCTCCATCCCTGGCAGTGTTCAAGGCCAGGTTGGACGAAGCCTTGGGTTTAGTGCGAGGTGTCCCTGCCCATGGGAGGGGAATTGGAACTTGATGATCTTAAGGTCCTTTCCAACCCTAACTATTCTATGATTCAATGATTTTGTAAGTGTGCAGGTCTGGGTTTGTTTTAAACCATATATGCATGCAAAAGTTGAAAAGGCTGAACAAGGGGACTATTATTTCTGTTTCTTTAATAAGAACAGCTGTTTTTTTTGTCCTGAGTTCATCTGGGGCAGAGTTATTTTTCTTCCTAGTAGCTGGTACAGTGCTGTGTTTTGGCTTTAGTCTGAGAACAATGCTGATAACACTGGCGTTTTAGATGTTTCTAAGCAGTGCTTGCCCTGATCAAAGACTTTTCAGTCTCATGCTGTGCCAGTGAGGGGGGGCATGGAAGCTGGGAGGGAGCACAGCCAGGACCCCTGACCTGAACTAGCCAAAGTGTTATTCCATACCACAACATGGTCATGCCCAATGTAGAAACTGGGGGGACTTAGGCAGAAGGGATCAATTGCTGTTTGGGGTAGGCTCGGTATCGGTCAGCAGGTGGTTAGCAATTGTATTGTGCATCACTTGTGTTTTCTGCATTTTCATTTCTCTTTTTTATGTTGTTCCCCTTGTTCTTTTCTCAACCTGCAGGTTTTATATTCTTCTGATTCTCCTCCCCATCCTGCCAGGGGTTGAGGGGGAAGAGGGAGGGGGGGCGGTGAGCGAGCTGCTGCATGGTACTTAGTTATCAGCTGGGTTTAAACCATGACAGTCCTTTTTGGGGCCAAATGTGGGGCATGAAGGGTTGAGATAATGATGGATCTGACCAAAGCATGTTAAAACAAATTTATTATAGGCATTCATTGTATTGTAATAGTTATTAGTCACAATGTTGCCACATTTGTTCACATGGGAAAGATAAATTTAACTTATTGCTAATTAAAGCAAAATAGATATTTAATTAATTATTTGAGTAGTGGAAAAGGAAAACACAATGTTGCCACATTTGTTCACAGAGTTCATGCGTGTGCACTCACTGGTACACTATATAATGATGTTCTTGTCATATGTGTTCCCTGTGATGATGTTTATTCATGCAGCTTGGGCTAAGGTCATAATTTTTTTGTACTTTGTGATGCTGGGCTATGATACGATGGAATCACTGGTCATGAGACAAATCTGGTATGCACACTCAATATTGTCGTCACCTTTGTCCTTCAGGAGCCATCTGTTGGGAACTATTAACAATTACATATTTTGCCTTTTCTCCTCGGAGAGCCAACCGGTAACAGAAACATTTTCCTACCAGCACCATGGCTACTCAAACTCTGGTAACAGGCACTGCTGTTATTTTTATCCTCATAACAAGCACTGCAACCACTCAAGCTCTGATAACAAGTACAGTGGCTATTCAAACTTCGGTAACAACCACTGCAGCTATTTTAATTCTTGTGACCAGTACTGATGCTACTCAAAGCCTGATGATAAGCACGACAACCATTCAGACTCTGTCAAGGGATTATACAACTGAACCAGAGAACCAGTCCATGTTGGTATCAGTTGCCCCTATGTGCAAGAGGAAATGGAAATGAAAAACAACTCGCTCAGTGAGGGAGGATGAAGAAGGACCATCAGCAGAACCGGAGGAACCATCTCAAGAAAAAGGGTAACTTCTTGATCCCTATGCTTGACTGAGCTATGGGATATGGAAAACAATTTCAGCCGTTTTCTAGGTGAGCACATCATCACCTGGCTGCTCCATGCTCCGATGCTGGGACAATGGAACAGTTTGGAATTAGAGGATAAGGAAGCCAAGAGGCTGGGTGTCGACATGGGAGTCACGGACAGCGCAGGAACGATCAATGTGATCAGCGAATGCCAATTTATTACAAAGCTTTAACTCCTTATATACCATTTCTTAAAGGCACAGTGATTTGGCATATTATGATTGGATACATGTCTTGAAGACCCTTAGCGACTAACACACAATTGGTTAAGCACAGGTGTGAGAACTTGAGCTCAAAAGCTTGCCAACAGTCCACAGTTCTCATAACTCAGTGAATTACAGTTTCTTCTTATCTTGCTTGCTTAAGCTTCCTCGGGCCTCTCACGGCCTTGCTGTATCTTTCAGGATTATTCAGTTTTTGCACCAATTATGCATTCTCCTGTGAGAACACTGTCTCCACATCTCCCCCTTTTAGTTTTATATATCTTTTGGATGACACTACTTGAGCAGGTGTCATGGTTTAACCCCAGTCAGACAGCTTGTTCACCCACTCCCCCCCCTTCTTGCCCTCCCCCTACTCCTGGAGGGACGGAGAGGAGAATCAGAAACAATGCAACTCCCACGGGTTAAGATAAGAACAGTTTAGTAACTAAGGTATAACACAAATCACTACTGCTACCACCAATAATAGTAATGATAAAGGAAATAACAAGGGATCAGAATACACCACCTCATCACCAGCCGACCGATAAATCACCCGCCCAGCCCGACCAAGCACCGACCGATACCTCCTCCAACCCTGCAGTCCACCTAGCCCTTCCGGCTCACTCTCCCAGTTACCTCCTGGGCATGACGTGCTGTGGTATGGAATACCTCTTTGGTCAGTTTGGGTCAGGTGTCCTGTCTCTGCTTCCTCCTGGCTTCCCCTCCTCCCTGGAAGAGCAAGAGGCCCACAAAGTCCTTGGCCAAACCAAAACATCATTTTTATCAGCTCTGTTCCCAGCCCGAAAGTCAAAACACAGCACTGCACCAGCTACCAAGAAAGAGAAAAATGACTGCTACTGCTAAACCCAGGACATTATCCACCCCTTATTCCATACCATTCACGTCATGCTCAGATCTCACATTTTCAATATATCATCACTCTTATCTTTGTGCACTCTCATCGTAGTGCATGGGCCAGTCCCAATAAAGCTGCTGAGTCCATCTGGTCCATGATGTCAGGCTCCAAATCTTGTAACAGTTTTTCAGAGCACAAGAGGCTGTGTGCAGCGTTCACACTTGTGAATAACCTGGGCAATACTGTCCATTGCTAAGTCCACCCCTCGATCATGAGTCCATCTCGATGTTCCATCTCTGGTCTGATGGCCTCAAGGGTCATGGGCCCACCAGGCTCAAAATAATTCACTGTCCCCTTCAGCAGTTTCTGCAGCTTGTTGCTGGGGACTCCATACAACTGCCTTCCATCTCCGATGCTTCCAAAGCACTGGAGGCGCCCAGTGGACTAGATACTTGCCCATACTGTCCCACATGCCCTGCCACTCATGATTGTCCAGCCTTGGGAAAAACCTCTTGGTCCTCCTATATTGTTGTCTAACCCCAGACAAGACCCAAACCTGACTCTGATTAACTTTTGAGATCAGACAAAATGGTGGTGGGTAAAACACAGTCTGTATGTGTGCCAACATGGTGAACACCATCACAATCAGCAGGCAGGTCCCAATGGTACCCAAAGGTCATTCAAAACCTTCAGAACTCTCAAACGATGCTGCTGTACTTGACACTGGGGCTGGCGTAGCTGCTGTGCTTGCCGGCTCTCCCACCAGCAGTTTGTCTTTTACCGAGTCCAGCTCTTCCTCCTCTGCCTTGCTGGGAAATGCTGCGGGGTCTCCTGCGTCCTCCTGGGGCTTGGTGGGCGGCTTCCAGGGAATGTTCTCAGCCGTCGTGAGGCTGGGCTCGGCTGCGGGGCTGGGCTCGGCCGTGGGGCTCGGCTCCTCTGACGCCTTCTCCCGCTGCTCGGCAGCTGCCTCCTCCCACTCCTCAGCCACCCCGACCTCCTCCACCTGCAGCCCCTCCCTGCCAGACTCTGGCCTCGCTCCCGCCACCGTTTGGTGCCCAGGGCCGCTCTCCCGGGCCACTTCAGCAGCCACCGGCTCCCAGGGCCGCTCCCCCACGGCTTCCCAGAGCCTCACGCAAATGGAGGCGAGGGCAAGGGCCAGGACGGTGAGGAGCAGCTGGACGGACAGGTACCAGTCCACGGCCACGTCCGTCCCGCCCTGCTGCTGGAGCGAGCCCGTATTACAAGTGATTGCCAGAAAGTACAGGGAGGCAGAAACCTTAGCCCAAGCCCCACACTTGATAAACACTAATACAGCAAATACCGGCTCTAAGTAAGTTGCAACATTCTGAAGCTGTGAGATCAAGAGGAACAACTCTGAGAGCCAATAAATCAGCACTGTGAAGAGTGACTATTAATCCGGTCAGATCTGTCGTTATCTCAACCCTGCTCAGCCCCACGTTGGGCGCCAAAAGGAACTGTCGTGGTTTAACCCCAGCCAGACAGCTTGTTCACCCACTACCCCCTCTTCTTGCCCTCCCCCTACTCCTGGAGGGACAGAGAGGAGAATCACAAAGAATGCAACTCCCACGGGTTGAGATAAGAACAGTTTAGTAAGTAAAGTATAACACAAATCACTACTGCTACCACCAATAATAGTAATGATAAAGGAAATAACAAGGGAAGAGAATACAACACCTCATCACCAGCCGACCGATAACTCGCCTGCCTAGCCCGACCAAGCACCGACTGATACCTACTCCAACCCTGCAGTCCACCTAGCCCTTCCGGGTAACTCTTTTACCTCCTGGGCATGACGTGCTGTGGTATGGAATACTTCTTTGGTCAGTTTGGGTCAGGTGTCCTGTCTCTGCTTCCTCCCGGCTTCCCCTCCTCCCTGGCAGAGCAAGAGGCTCACAAAGTCCTTGGCCAAACCAAAACATCATTTTTATCAGCTCTGTTCCCCGCCCGAAAGTCAAAACACAGCACTGCACCAGCTACCAAGAAAGAGAAAAATGACTGCTACTGCTAAACCCAGAACAGCAGGGGATTTGGGCTAGATCATATTTTCAACATATGCCAACTACAGGCTCCTGGGCAACTGGCTAGTAAATACAGGTGGTTTCATACACAAAATCAAAGCCTCTAACAATAGCTACTTTACAAACACACATATTCAAGCTGTTACTTTTCAGTTGCTCCCAAATGATGTTTAGCAATCATTGGCTTTTCTCTTCCTCTATCTCATTCTGCTTGGGGTATTCACATTCAGCTCCTGTAGCTGAAGCATCTCGGCTTCCTCCATTCGTCCGTCCAGATCATGGCAAGGCTTGACAAACTTAGCAGGCAGTCGCCATGGACCTGTAGGCAGGAGGAAACAAATACACCTCCTCCTCCAGTTTATCAGTTCTTGAGAAGTAGACAGGTTAAAAGAGGAGTTTGCCGCATCATTGCCCCCTTTTTTTTTGTTTTTTTCCAGAAGTCGCTCACCCTGCTTTGCATGGCTACAAACGCCAGCCTGCCCAGCAGCAGCTACAGCTGCCTGCCTGCTTCAGCAGCAACCATAAATATCTGCCGGCAACTGCACTTTTGCATTAACCCTTTCTTGCCTGAAATGTTAAACTGCTACCCGTTAAAAACTTTTACATGAACCCAACAACAAAAAATACACAGAACACTGTCTGCCCTCAACACACACACACACACACACACACGTATGGGATCCCACAAGCACACTCCACACAACTACAATATTTGAAGCACAAAATCCCAACAATCATTACTTCCACTACCCAATCCCACGTACAGAACGTGGCACAAGGACCCTGTGGAGAGTAACAAGAAACCAGCTCCAAGAAGCATCATCACAGTGCGAGGTGGCAGGCTGAACCTTAGCAGGCGTCCCCGAAGAGGCTCTGCCTCCCCCACATCGCATGAGGCTTGGGCTTTTATACTGACCAAAATGCACACTCATTCCGACACAGGTGGACAGCCTATGTTGGAAGAAGTAGCCAGCAGTATTTATAAAGGTCTCGAAAGGTCGGTAGAAACCTGGACATACTTATTTTTACCAACTTCTAGTACATGAGTATCACAGAGAGAATGTATTAAATGAGTTGTATATGGGGTCATAAGTCCACAGTCCATCACAGTCTGCCCGATATTCTTGATAAGAGCATACGAGAGACCTTCCCACTGCGGGTCTTTATACAGAACATACACCACCAGGAAAGCACACAATACCTCTGTATCCCCCACTGGTCTCACTTCTCCCTTTACAGCTGTGCATTTAACATGAGGATCTGGGGGATATAAAGCAGTCTCCTTTTCCAGATGAATAGGCTCCAGGTCAAAAGGACCATCCAGGTCAGCATCAGAATTATCAAGCATGAGAACCTTAGGAGCAGCACACAGGCTCCTTCTCGGGGTCAATAGGGCCTGAGTCAAAAGGATCATCTTCATCTCTGTCCTCAGTCTTTATAGCCACAGTGACAGGCAAAGTGTTGGGAGGGGGGTGGGGGGCTGGTGGTTTTTTTGTACAGGCGAAGGTTGGGGGGTGGGGGGGGTGGTGTTTTTGGTGTTGTTGTTTTTTTTTTAATATTTTTTCTTTAACGTAGAAAAGGTCGCTCCCTTCACTTTAAGACGGACTGTAAACATCCATAAAACAGATGTCCTAAGCTCAAATTTCAATTCATTCAGTCACTGACAAGGGGGGTGTCCTGGGGCAGTGCTGACTTTTCCCAGTGTTTCACCCATCGAGCTGGCACCCACTGCAGACCAGAATCTGTAATTACACACATATTACCTTGACCAGTTAGTTTTACTTCCACAGGAACTTTCCAAATGCCAGTTTCCAAATCCTTGTACTGGACCAGAATACCCAGAGTTTTAGTCATATAACCTGAACCTTAATGCCTGACCATGTATTATAGCCGGGGGGGTCATTAAAATCTCCTGTCAATCGCAAAAAATTCATAACATATACAGCTTTCTGTATCCTTGCTATTGGTATAAGTCCTTCTTCCCCTGTTTTTTGTTTTTCCAACAACTGTTTCAAAGTTTTATGTGTTCGTTCAATAATAGCTTGTCCTGTAGGAGAATGAGGAATACCAGTGATATGAGAAATAGACTAAGTATTCAAAAATCTAGAAAGTCTAGCTAGATGCATTGTCTGTTTTTAGTTGTAAAGGTACTGCCATAGCTGCAAAACAACCACGTAGATGTATGATTACATGGCGCACATTCTCACCAGCCAGGGGAGTGGCCCAGACAAAGTGAGAAAAAGTGTCAAGAGTAACATGGACATATTTCAATTTCCTGAAAAAGGGTACATGAATCGCATCCATTTGCCAAAGCTGAAGAGGCTGGAGGCCTCGAGGGTTGACACCAAGGCCTATACCTACTGCTTGGCCTTGACAATCGGGACAAAATTGCACAATGCCTCGGGCATCTGTTAGGGACAGTCCAAACTGTCGAACTAACATCTTTGCTGATTGATGGAAGAAGGCATGGGATGCTCGAGCTTGTTGAAAGATATCTACAGAGGGTCCTGCCCATGCTGGGGCAACTAATTTATCCACTTGGTTATTGCCTTCACTAAGGCTTCCTGGAAGGCCTGAATGACTGAGAATATGCATAATAAAATATGTACATTTACAAGTATTCTCAAGATGTAATAAGGTTTTTAACAAGATCCACAACCTGTGATTAGTGACTTCTTGCAAAATTGCCCTTTCTTACGTTGAACAATACTTACAACATATAAAGAATCACAGACAATACTAAGATGGGTGTCAGGCCATCGTTGAAATACTGCAATAACAGCACTTAGCTCTAGTGTTTGTAGCGAATTGGAAAAATGACCAAATATCTTCTGGTCTTTCCAACCATCGTCTGTTTGCCAAGCATATCTGTCTGTGCGACTGATTTTTGCTTGCATCTGTAAAGACAGTTAATCCTACAACAGGTTTACTAGGATAAAAGGTAACATCTTCAAACTGATTATTCTTTAGCATTGTAAACATCTAATGAGGTGGAAAATGTATATTAAGAGGACCAACAAAACCTATCAGAGAAAACTGAACAGCAGAGCTAGATTGTTGTGCCCAGTCTAACCATACCCTGGTAAGTGGCAAACAAATTTGTGATGGATCACAGCCCATAATTTCCTGACAACATGAACGACCTCGTATAATCAAAAGAGCAAATACTTCTAACTGAGGAATCAGTCTTTTTAAGATCCCACTGTGCTAGTAGACTAAATGGATTATACTCACTGTTGACAATAAACAGAATAACCTGTAAATCTGGATTCCATTGAGCAGCATAAGAGGTGGTGATTTTTGTCATTATGTGATCTAAGGCCTCATTCTGAGCTTTTAATAGAACTTTTTTTTTTTTTGACTCACCCTTTAAAAGGGGCATGAGGTCAGTCAGATCATCATTTGGGATTCCACACAAAGGGCAGATGTATTGAATATCACCAATCAATTTCTGCACGTCTGTTGTGGTTTAACCCCAACCAAGACAGCTTGTGCACTTACTCCCAGTGAGTGGTGCCAGGCTGGAAGCAATCGAGGCCCACGTTAGTCCGTCACCCCCCTTTCCCCAGGGGCTGCCCCCCCACCTTCCCCGCTCCCAGAGGGATGGGGAGGAGAATCGAAGGAATGCAACTCCCACGGGCTGAGATAAGAACAGTCTAACAACTAATGTACAATACGAATCACCACTGCTACCACCAACGACAACAATGATAAGAGAAAATAGCAAGGGAAAGGAGTACAATACCACGCGCCGAACCACCAGTCCGACCCGGCCGACCCCCTGTCCTTCCGGGTACCTCCCAGTTCCCCCCTGGGCATGACGTGCTGTGGTATGGAATACCTCTTTGGTCAGTTTGGGTCAGGTGTCCTGTCTCTGCTTCCTCCCGGCTTCCCCTCCTCCCTGGCAGAGCATGAGACTCACAAAGTCCTTGGCCAAATCAAAACATCATTTTTATCAGCTTTGTCCCCAGCCCGAAAGCCAAAACACAGCACTGCACCAGCTACCAAGAAGGAGAAAAAATGACTGCTGCTGCTAAACCCAGGACATTATCCACCCCTTATTCCATACCATTCACGTCATGCTCAGATCCTACATTTTCAATATACCATCACTCTGATCTCAGTGCACTTCTATCTTAGTGCATAGACTAGTCCCTATAAAGCTGCTGAGTCCATCTGGTCCATGATGTCAGGCTCCATCTCTTGTAACAGTCTTTCAGAACAGGAGAGGCCGCGTGCAGTATTGGGTCGTTGCCTGCTGATGCTGATCATTCCCTTACTGTAGAACTTGTCTGGTTCTGTCAAAGTTCACTCTCTGTTGGGATGATGGTTGAAGGGAAGTCAGGGCTAGTCGCTGGTGGCCTGAAGATATCTGGTTGATGGGCTATTAAAGTATTACACAGCAGGCAACAACATACAATTAAGTTCATTGGCTGTTTTCCCCTAAAATTAAATCCCCTTGAGGTACACATCGGACTTCCCCATCATCCCGCATTACCCACCAAGTGTATCCAGGTCCCTGAGCAAAAGCAATCCCACGAGTGGGTTTGCCTTTACTTGAAGCAGGAATAACCCAGACTGTCTTCCCCAGCAAATTCTTCATATGCACCACAGGAACTTTGTCCCCCTCTACAATATGTAAAAGTTCCAATTGGGCTGGGCCAGCTCTGTTGGCAGATCCTCTGGTGTTGACCAACCAGGTGGCCTTTGGTAAGTGTGTATCCCAATGCTTGAAATTTCCCCCACCCATTGCTCTCAGTGTAGTTTTTAACAGCCCATTGTACCTTTCGATTTTCCCAGAGGCTGGTGCATGGTAGGGGATGTGATATACCCACTCAATGCCATGTTCTTTGGCCCAAGTGTCTATAAGGTTATTGCGGAAATGAGTCCCGTTGTCTGACTCAGTTCTCTCTGGGGTGCCGTGTCACCACAAAATGTGTTTCTCAAGGCCCAGGATAGTGTTCCGGGCAGTGGCATGGGGCACAGCGTAAGTTTCCAGCCATACGGTGGTTGCTTCCACCACGGTAAGCACATGGCGCTTACCTTGGCGGGTTGGTGGCAGTGTGATATAGTCAATCTGCCAGGCCTCCCCATATTTATACTTCAGCCATCGTCCTCCATACCAAAGATGTTTTAACCGTTTGGCTTTTTTAATGGCAGCACATGTTTCACACTCATGAATAACCTGGGCAATAGTGTTCATTGTTAAGTCCACCCCTTGATCACGGGCCCATCTATATGTTGCATCTCTGCCCTGATGGCCTGAAGTGTCATGGGCCCACCGGGCCAAAAATAATTCACTTTTATGTTGCCAATCTAAGTCCATCTGAGCCACTTCAATCTTAGCAGCTTTATCCACTTGTTGGTTGTTCTGGTGTTCCTCAGTGGCCCGACTCTTGGGTGCATGGGCATCTACATGACGTACCTTCACCACCAGGTTTTGCACCCGGGCAGCAATATCTTTCCACAGTGCAGCAGCCCAGATAGGTTTACCTCTGCGTTGCCAGTTGCTCTGCTTCCATTGCTGCAACCACCCCCACAGGGCATTTGCCACCATCCATGAGTCAGTATAGAGATAAAGTACTGGCCACTTTTCTCGTTCAGCAATGTCCAGGGCCAGCTGGATGGCTTTCACCTCAGCAAACTGACTCGATTCACCCTCTCCTTCAGCAGTTTCTGCAACTTGTCGTCGAGGATTCCATACAGCTGCCTTCCATCTCCGATGTTTTCCCACAATACGGCAGGACCCATCAGTAAACAAGGCATATTGCTTTTCACTTTCTGACAGCTGATTATATGGTGGGGCCTCTTCAGCACGCATCACCTCCTCCTCTGGTGACATTCCGAAATCTTTGCCCTCTGGCCAGTCCATGATGACTTCTAGAATGCCTGGACGACTGGGATTTCCTATTCGAGCTCCTTGTGTAATTAGTGCAGCCCATTTACTCCATGTAGCATCAGTTGCATGATGCGTAGAGGAGACCCTGACTTTGAACATCCAGCCTAGCACAGGCAAACGGGGTGCCAGGAGAAGCTGTGCTTCGGTGCCAATCACTTCTGAAGCAGCTCGAACCCCTTCATAGGCTGCCAGTATCTCTTTCTCAGTTGGGGTATAGCTTGCTTTGGATCCTTTGTATCCCCGACTCCAAAAACCAAGGGGTCGACCTCGAGTCTCTCCTGGAGCTTTCTGCCAGAGGCTCCAGGTAGGGCCATTCTCCCCAGCTGAGGTGTACAATACATTTTTTACATCTGGCCCAGTCCGAACTGGTCCAAGGGCCACTGCATGAACTATCTCGCGTTTAATTTGCTCAAAGGCTTGTTGTTGCTAAGGTCCCCATTTAAAATCATTCTTCTTACGGGTCACATAATAGAGAGGGCTTACAATCAAACTGTAATTTGGGATGTGCAGTCTCCAGAACCCCACTGCACCCAAGAAAGCTTGTGTTTCTTTCTTATTAGTTGGTGGAGACATTGCTGTTATCTTGTTGATTACATCTGTGGGGATCTGTCTACGTCCATCTTGCCATTTTATTCCCAGAAATTGAATCTCCTGTGCAAGTCCCTTGACCTTACTTACTTTTATGGCAAAACCGGCTTTCAGCAGGATTTGGATTATTTTCCTCCCTTTCTCAAAGACTTCTTCTGCTGTATCGCCCCACACTATAATGTCATCAATGTATTGCAGGTGTTCTGGCGCTTGCCCCTGTTCCAGTGCAGTCTGGATCAGTCCATGGCAAATGGTAGGGCTATGTTTCTAGCCCTGGGGCAGTCGGTTCCAAGTGAACTGGACACCCCTCCAAGTAAAAGCAAACTGTGGCCTGCACTCTGTTGCCAAAGGAATTGAGAAAAACACATTGGCAATATCAATCGTGGCATACCACTTGGCTGCCTTTGACTCCAGTTCACACCGAAGTTGTAGCATGTCCGGTACGGCAGCACTCAAGGGTGGTGTGACTTCATTCAGGCCACGATAGTCTATTGTTAGTCTCCACTCTCCGTTAGACTTTCACACTGGCCATATGAGGCTATTAAAGGGCGAGCAGGTCCTGCTGATCACTCCCTGACTCTCCAGTCTACGGATCAGCTGATGGATAGGAATCAGGGAGTCTCGGTTGGTGCGATATTGCCGCCGGTGCACTGTTGTGGTCGCAGTTGGCACTTGTTTTTCTTCGACTTTCAGCAGCCCCACAACAGAAGGATCCTCTGAGAGACCAGGCAAGGTGGACAGCTGCTCAATTTCCTCAGTCTCCAAAGCAGCAATACCAAAAGACCATCGGTACCCTTTTGGGTCTTTGAAGTACCCTCTCTTGAGGTAGTCTATGCCAAGGATGCATGGAGCCTCTGGGCCAGTCACAATAGGGTGCTTTTGCCATTCTCTCCCAGTCAGGCTGATTTCAGTCTCCAGTACAGTCAACTCTTGGGATCCTCCTGTCACTCCAGAAATATAGATGGGTTCCACCCCTTGACAGCTCGATGGCATCAGGGTACACTGTGCACCGGTATCTACTAGAGCCTTATACTTCTGTGGGACTGATGTGCCAGGCCATCTGATCCACACAGTCCAGTAAATCCGATTGTCCCCTACCTCCACCTGGCTGGAGGCAGGGCCCCTCTAATAGTCATCACAGGATTGGACGCTTAAGTCATGTTGAAAGGGATTAATCTTCTTTATCAAAGGAGCTGGAGTAAAATCAGCTCTTCCACTCCACCTGGGAAACTGCTCACCAGAGACTGAAGCCGTAGCTCTCATGGGACGATCAGTCTTGGCCTTTGCTCCTCTTTTCAGTTCACTCGCCCGTTCCTCCAAAACTGTAGTAGGTTTTCCATCCCACTTTGTCATGTCTTCTCCGTGATCCCGCAGGTAAAACCATAGGGTAGACCGTGGTGTATACCTCTTGTATCTCCTTTCTCGAACAGTGGGACGCCTTTTGCTAATAGCTGAAATGTGTGTTGGTACACGCGAGGAGTTGGATAAGTCAGATATATCGTCCCTCAATTGTTTGAGATCCTGGGACAGTTTTTCCACAGCTGAGATGATGGAAGGGGTGAGATTGTCTTCGAACTCACGGAGTTTATGAACCATTTCATCCACTGTTAGTGGTACTATGTCATTCCAGGTTACTGTTGTCAATGAATGGGCATATGATGATGGCGCATTCCGTGTAAGTTTTCGCCACATGGGTCGTGTACATTCGACTTCATCTGGATCTATGGGTATATTCCCGTTATTCGGCTTGATGTGATAGATCATCTCTACGATGGCTGATTCTCTCAGAGACTGGATACCTTTGTCTATAGTAGTCCACTTGGCCGAACGACTCATAACATCGTCCTTGTATGGAAACCTTTCTTTGACAGCTGCCAAGAGCCGCCTCCAAAGACTGAGGGACTTTTTCTCTCTTGCAATTGCTTTGTCAATTCCCCCTTCTCTAGCAAGTGATCCCAGCTGCTTGGCTTCTGTACCTTCTAGTTCGTGACCATCAGCCCCATTGTCCCAGCATCGGAGCAACCAGGTGATGATGTGCTCCCCTGGTTGACGGGTAAAATCTTTTCGCATATTCCATAGCTCGGTTGAGGTCCGAAGTCGAGAAGTCACCTCTCCTTCTTCTTCTTCATCATGTGATGATGACTCCTGATCAGGTTCTGGATCAAGGAGCGAACACATTGTTTCTTCATCTTGCTTTAACCTTCCTGCCTCCTTTTTGCTTTTTTTCTTGCGTACAGGGGCAACCGATATCGGTACGAATTGGTCCTCTGGTTTAGTTGCAGTGATTATCACTGTGGTTTGAGTAGCGACTGTACTTGTTGCTGGGGGTGATGTGGCTGCTGTACTTGGAGCTGGGATAGCTGCGTTGTCTGTTGCAGTCAAAGTTTGAGTAGCTGCTGTACTTGCCACTGGGATAGCTGTGCTATCTGCCGCAGCCAAAGTTTGAGTAGTGACTGTACTTGTTGCTGGGGGTGGTGTAGCTGCTGTACTTGGAGCTGGAGTAACTGTACTGACTGTTGCTTTGCCCTCAGATCCAGCGACATTTTTTTCCTTTTGAAGGTGCTGGAAAGCATTGAACATGGCCCTGTAAGCATAGGCCAAGCCCCAGCACGTTGCCATGATTTGTCCGTCTCTGGTATGGCCAGACTGACCACACACCTCATTTAAGTGTTTTACTAATTCTTCTGGATTTTGCAGTTGTTCAGTGGTGAAATTCCAAAGTACTGGAGGGGCCCACTGACCTAGATACTTGCCCATACTGTCCCACACACCCTGCCACTCATGGCTGTCCAGCCTCAGAGAAAATCTCTTGGTCCTCCTACTTCGTCGTTTAACCCCAGACAAGACCCAAACCTGACTCTGCTTAACTTTTGAAAACAGATGAAATAGTTGTGGCCAAAATACACTCTGTATACGTGCCAACATGGTGATCCCCATCACAATCAGCAAACAAGTCTCAATAGCATTAAGAGGCCACTCAAAACTCTCAAATGATGCTGTAAATGCTCTGGGGGGAGGACTGGGAGGGTAGAAGAATGCCTCCTTCACAGGTTGACCACCCGAGAAGGAGAAAGAATATGTGTAATTGCTAAGCACTTCTATTATATACCTCCCAAAGTATAAAAGTGGTGACCATACTGGGAACATAAGCCAGATAAGTTTCATGATCAATAATTCTATTGTCTTACAAGTCATTATCATAAAGTACACTGAGACAAGAACTTTAGCCCAAGCCCCACACTTGAAAAACATTAATACAGCAAATACCAGATCTAAGTAAGTTACAACATTCTGAGGCTGTGAGATCAAGAGGAACAACTTTGAGAGCCAATAAATCAGCATTGTTACGAGTGACTATTAATCCGGTCAGATCTGTTGTTATCTCAACCCCTTCGTGCCCCACGTTGGGCGCCAAAAAGAAACTGTCGTGGTTTAACCCCAACCAAGACAGCTTGTGCACTTACTCCCAGTGAGTGGTGCCAGGCTGGAAGCAATCGAGGCCCACGTTAGTCCGTCCCCCCCCTTTCCCCAGGGGCTGCCCACCCCCCTCAGAGGGATGGGGAGGAGAATCGAAGGAATGCAACTCCCACGGGCTGAGATAAGTGCAGTCTAGCAACTAATGTACAATACGAATCACCACTGCTACCACCAATGACAACAATGATAAGAGAAAATAGCAAGGGAAAGGAGTACAATACCACACGCCGAACCACCAGTCCGACCCGGCCGACCCCCTGTCCTTCCGGGTCCCTCCCAGTTCCCCCCTGGGCATGACATGCTGTGGTATGGAATACCTCTTTGGTCAGTTTGGGTCAGGTGTCCTGTCTCTGCTTCCTCCCGGCTTCCCCTCTTCCCTGGCAGAGCATGAGACTCACAAAGTCCTTGGCCAAACCAAAACATCATTTTTATCAGCTTTGTTCCCAGCCCGAAAGTCAAAACACAGCACTGCACCAGCTACCAAGAAGGAGAAAAAATGACTGCGGCTGCTAAACCCAGGACAACGTCAGACAAGTTTTTTCTGTGTGGTAATTTTAACTTTTTGAGGCCTAATTTTAGTTCCAGAAATGATCCACCCCAGATATTTCCAAGGGCTTCACTCTGCTCTCTGTCTGGTGCAATTACCAGTCCTGCTTTTGCTAATCCTGACTGTAGCAGGCAGAGCAGATGGTCCTTGCTTAAATCTTTGCCTGCAATTAGGATATCATACATATAGTGATAGATAACACATTTTTGCAGTTTTTATCGGATCGGTTGCAATACTCAGGCAACATACAGTTGACAAAGAACAGGAGAATTTTTCATACCTTGAAGTAAAACAATCCATTCATATCTCTTAGCAGGCTCTCCTTTGTTAATTGCTGGGACAGAGAAAGCAAATTTTTCACAATCGCTTGGGTGTAGAGGAATTGTGATAAAACAGTCTTTTAAATCAATTATTAAATCCCAACCCTGAGGTATCATTGAAGGGCTAGGCAAGCCAGTTTGCAAAGCAACGACATTCAATTGTCTTGTGTCCAAATTTGTCACATCTAATACATTTATCTGCAAAACCGGTAACACTACCGGGGGGGGGGGGGGGGGGCGGCGGGCTGCTGAACTTATTTTCTTTACAGTACACTGTTTCTTTTTAAAATGTCCCATCCGTCCGCAATTATAACATCTCATACCTTTAGTACCCCTAGGATCGCCCTAACCTTATTGTAAAAGGGGTTTAACAGCAGCTGCAAAGGCAGTAGCCTTGTATCCAGCCTTTTCCTCTGCTGTGCCCCCCTTAAACCATATCTGAAGGTGGGGATTAAGCAACAATTGAGCTATCATACAGATATCATATGGTGCTAAGATATATGCAGAAAAAATATGTGCAGTAATTGCCTGAGTATACGATGATTTTGACCCGTAGGATGTTACCGGTTGACACGCCTCCTTTACTGCCTTTAAATCCAATGCCTCCCACTGGAGGAGTGGGTGGAGTGGTAAACACCGGGAATGCCCAGGGACCCATAGCCGAAAATTCCCCCATAACAATTGCATCTTTGACCATCCCACGCTAACCTTTAGCAGGGTTATTGCTGTAATCCCCTACCCCGTGCCGAACGCCCCCCTCCCACTCCCCTTTCTTTACTAGTGGATTGTAGGAGGGTGGGGCAGAGGGTTCGGAGGTTTCTTTTGTCTCCAATACTTTAATTTCTTCAGCAGCTGTCACAGTTGACGGCCACTGAGGCTGGTTTGCATCTGCCGACGAGCCGAACTGTCTGAACCGTCTGAGTCTGAGTCGGGATCAGGAAGGGAAGGGTACAAGTCTGGTTCTGCCGGAGACTCTGGGTCTGGTTCCAATTCTGATTCGGGGTCTTCTTCCTCTAGGTCAAAGGTGACCGCGTTTGCACTTTCTACTTGTACTTTCGGACACTAGCGCCGTTTCACTTTATCTTCCCCCTTATGCCGAGGAGTCTTCTGCGGTGCCATGCCAGGCACAACGGTGGGGATCAAATACCATAGAGGTAGCACTCTACCTCTGACTGACTTTGTGAAGGAGCAGCGGCCAAGAGAACAGATGCCATTGCTTCCTGTTCCAATTTTAATTCCTTGAAAGTCTCAATTATCGATCTCCATAACGTAGAATACTTCAGGGCTTCCTTTGACCCTTTACTAATCTCATCCCACAACGCCTGACCTATACGTTCCCATTCAGAAACTTCAAACGTGGCTTGCGCTGTGGGGATAAAGCCACGATCACGGGAACAATTTAACAGTCTCTGTAAGGTGGCACTATCATGCTGCAGTCCTCTCTTAGAGAGAATTACGTTGGAGGAGGTCCATCACTGCCTGTTCCTCTTTGGAAGGCGAGTGCCCCATCTCCTTCCCGGCCACTCACCTGATCAGGGCGAGATCCCACAGTTACTCCACTCTTTGAAGATGTCTGATTTTCACAGCACCGAGGCAGCGCTGACTTTCAACCGGCTATCCGCCCCCTCTTCTTTTGATCGGACCCTCAAACTTGCACGCCGCGAGTTACCGATCTGAGGGTCCCTGTTCGGGCGCCATTTGTCGATGCGGGAGTCATGGACAACGCAGGAACGATCAATGTGATCAGTGAATGCCAATTTATTTCAAAGCTTTAACTCCTTATATACCATTTCTCACAGGCACTTGTAGTGATTTGGCATATTATGATTGGATACATGTCTTGTAGACCCTTAGCAACTAACACACAATTGGTTAAGCACAGGTGTGAGAACTTGACCTCGAAAGCTTGCCAACAGTCCACAGTTCTCATTAACTCAGTGAATTACAGCTTCTTATCTTGCTTGCTTAAGCTTCCTCAGGCCTCTCACGGCCTTGCTGTATCTTTCAGGATTATTCAGTTTTTGCACCAATTATGCGTTCTCCTGTGAGAACACTGTCTCCACAGCTGGGATCACTTGCTAGGGAAGGGGAAATTGACAAAGCAATTGCGAAAGAGAAACAAATCCTCAGCCTCTGGAGGTGGCTCCTCTTAGGTGTGAAGGAAAGGTATGCCTATAAGGAAGATGTTATTATGTCAGCCAGGCAAGTGGACCACAATAGAGAAGGGCCTCCAGTTTCTGAGGGAATTAGCTGTCCTAGAGATGATTTATCATAAGTTGGACACTGAGCCACCCACAGATCCAGATGAAGTCAAATGTATATGACCCATGTGACGGAGACTTGTACGGAGTGCTCCATTGTCATATGCCAACTCATTGGCAACTATGAGCTGGAAGAACAAAGCGGCACCAACAGTGGATGAAGCAAGTCCTCAGCACTGGGAGTTGGAAGACAGTCTCTCCCCCTCCATCATTTCAGCTGAGGTTAAACTGTCCCAGGAGTTCCAGCAATTTAGAGAGGATATATCCGGCTCCCCACTTCTACAGACCAGCATCTCAGCTATGAACAGTCAGTGCCCTGTTGCTTGAGAGGGTTAGTAGGGGGCATAGCCAGGAAAACTGACCCAAACTGACCAAGGAGTATTCCATGCCGTATGATGTTTTGCCCAGCAGTAAAATCTCAGGGAAAGACGAAGGAAGGGGAAGAGGGAGTTCATGTTTATGGTGTTTGTTTTCCCAAGCAACAATCACACGTGCTGAGGCACTGCTTCCCAGGAAGTGGCTGGACATCTGCCTACTGTTAGGAAGTAGGGAATGAATTCTTCTTTTTGCTTTCCTTGAACAGCTTTTGCTTTCCTTATTAAACTGTTATTATCTCAATCCAGGAGTCTTTTTGCCTTACTTCTACTTGTGTCATCCCCTGTGAGTGAGGAGTGAGTGAGAGGCAGGGTGGGTGTTTTAACTGCTGGCTGGGGTAAACCCACCACAGCAGTGAAGGGATTAAGAGAAGATTGTTACCTTCTTTGAATTACAAAGGAAAAAATAGGGGAAAAATAGGAAGTAGAAAAGTAAACACAGTGATGTGATTTGAAAGTTCATTTAAATTATATTGGTTTACTTCTGCATTGACCAGGTATTGTTTTATTCATTTGCTTTATGACCAATGAATCACTGTATTGCTCTAGAGGTGTGCAAGTTGGTCATGATATATGGTGTCTCATGGACTAAAAAGAAAGAGCAGCAGTAAAATTGTCTCCTATTTTACACTGTTAAGACAGGCAAGAAGACCATTTAATTTAAGGATGATAATTAAATCGCTCTAAAACACTGATAAAATTTCTCTTTGTTTATACCACATTTCATACTGAAATAATTTTGGAAATAACAGCTGGACTTTGATAGAATCATTTAGGTTAGAAAAGACCTAAAGATCTGCCTTTTCTAGTCCACACTGGGCCTATTGGAGTCTTTCTATCCCCAAACTTGTTCAAAATTTTTCACTCTTAAGTGCATTTGATTAACAATTCCACATAATTTCTATGTGACTTTAAATGAATAATATATCACTAATAACAGAGCACTATCAGGTATCTGTGAATTGATATCCTGCTGTTCTGGGTTCTGATGTAGCAGTTATTTTTGTCCTTCTTACTAGCTGGTGCAGTGCTGTGTTTTTGAGTTTATCCTGAAAACAACACTGGTAACTGTTTTTAGTTGTTGCTAAGTAATGTTTACTCTGATCAAAGACTTTCTCAGTCTCATGCTCTGCCAGTGAGGAGGGCCACAAGAAGCCAGGAGAAAGCAGAGACAGGACACCTGACTCAAAGTAGCCAAAGGAGTATTCCATACCAAAGCACATCATGCCCAAGATATAAACTGGGGAGAGTTACGCGGAAGGCCCGGATCGTTGCTTGGGTCGGGCTGGATATCAGTTGGCAGGTGGTGAGCAATTGTATTCTCTCCCCTTGTTATTTCCCTTATCATTATTATTATTATTTGTGGTAGTGGTTTTGTATTATTGTATTATACCTTAGTTACTGTACTGTTCTCATCTTAATCTGTGGGATTTAATTCTCCACCCTATCCCTCTGGGAGGTGGGGGGAAGAAGGTGGGGGAGTGAGCGAGCAGCTGCGTGGTTCTAAGTTACCAGCTAGGCTTAAACCACAATGCCTTCACTTGGGCTGCAACCCCATGCAATGCTACAGGCTTGGGGAAGAGTGGCTGGAAAGCTGCCCAGCAGAAAAGCACCTAGGGGTGCTGATTGACACCTGGCTGAACATGAGCCAGCAGTGTACCCAGGTGGTGACTTAAAGAGAGCAAAATTTAAGCTATTCAGGGAGCTGTTTTGCTGGGTACCTTGGGAATTTGCTTTTGAGGGTTTTGGAGTCCATGGGTGATGGTTAGTCTTTAAGAACCACCTTTTAGAAGCACAGGAGCGGGCAATTCCATTGTGTCCTAAGTCAAACAAGTGAGGCAGTAAAACATCTTTGCTGAAAAGGGAATTCCTTGTGGAGCTCAAGAGGAAAAAGAAATGGTATGATCTATGGAAGCAAGGTCAGGTTTCACAGAAAGATTAGAGAGTTGTGATTTGTATATGCAGGAAGAAGGTACAAAAGGCCAAAGCTCAACTAGAACTAATACTGGCCATCATTGTGTCAGATAAGAAGAAAGACTTTTTTAAGTACGTTAATAGCAAGAGAAGGGCTAAAGAAAACTTTGGACCAATACTTGTTGAAGATGGCCATCTGACTAATAAGGATGAAGAAAAAGTGGAAGTATTCAATGGTTTTTTTGCCTCAGTCTTTAATAATACTCATAGACCCTGGGCTGCCTGGACCTGCTGCCTGGTCCCCTGAGTCAGAGGACCATGATTGTGGGAACAGTGACTTTCCATTTATGGACACCAAAATTGTAAGGGACCAGTTATATCAGCTGAATATTCACAAGTCTATGGGCCCAATGGGTTTCATCTCAGAGTACTGAAGGAGCTAGCAGATGTTATGGCAGGACTCCTCTCAACCATCCACCAAAGGTCTTGGGAGTCTGGGGAGGTTCCTGATGACTGGAAGTAAGCCAATATTATTCCAATCTACAAGAAGGGTGTGAGGGAAGACCCAGGAAACTACAGACCTGTAAGTCTAACCTCAGTTAATAGAAAAAATGTGGAGAAGGTCATAGCGGGTACTACTAAAAGGCACAGCCAACATGGGGTCACAAAGGAAAAGTCCTGTTTAACCATTTTGATATGATTCTATTATGAGGTCACCCACCTAGTGGACAAAGGGAAGTCAGTAGATGTAGATTTTCTGGATTTTAGTAAGCCATTTTACACTTCCCCTAGCACAATCCTTCTGGACAAGTTGTCCAGTTGTGGGATAATCATAGAATCATAGAATAGTTAGGGTTGGAAAGGACCTTAAGATCATCAAGTTCCAACCCCCCTGCCATGGGCAGGGACACCTCACACTAAACCATATTACCCAAGGCCTCGTCCAACTTAGCCTTGAACACTGCCAGGGATGAAGCATTCACAACCTCCCTGTGTTAGAGTAGGAACTGACACATAACCACCGGAATGGTTATATGAGGTGCTTTATTGCAGCGCTGGGAAAGTACCTGTACTTTTCCTTGAGTGGTCCACACTTCCAGTTCTTTGGCTAGCTGGTTCCCGAAGAGTGTCGGACTGTTCTTGAATCCCTGTGGGAGTCTGGTCCATGTTAATTGTGTCTTTCGTCCATTCTGTGGGTTTTCCCATTCAAATGCAAACAATTTTCTACTATTTTTGTCAAGAGGAATGCAGAAGAAGGCATCTTTTAAATCAATCACTGTAAACCATTTATACTTTTCCTTCACAGATGTTAACAATGTATAAGGGTTTGCGACCACTGGGTAGATATCTTTTGTTATCTCATTTATGGCTCTCAAATCCTGGACCAACCTATACTCACCATTAGGTTTCTTTACTGGAAAAATTGGGGTGTTATACTCTGATTCACATTCCTCTAGAACTTGATATCTCAAAAATTTTTCAATTGTTTTTATAATCCCATATCTTGCTTCTAGTTTCAGGAGATATTGTTTTACTGGCCTAGCTCCATCCTTTAATTCCACTATTACTGGTTGAGCAGTTTTTGATTTTCCTGGAATTTCTGTTTCCCAAACTGTCGGTATTACAGTTTGTTCTACCTCCTCCGGAATCCGGGCCATGGGTTTATTTTTCAAAACCAAAATTTGTCCTGCCTTCGATTCCGGGACCTGCATGGTTAATTCACCATTTTCAAAAACAATTGTTGTGTCCAATTTAGCTAATAAGTCTCGTCCTAAAAGTGGAACAGGACATTCAGGCATATATAAAAATTCATGTGTCAATTCTTTCCCCCCAGAACGCAAGACTAGGGGTCGTAGGAATGGCCATGTTTCCTCCTTCCCTGTGGCTCCTACAATTGTAGTTGTTTTCTTTCCTAACCTTCCATGCAAATCATTTAAAACTGAATAGGTAGCCCCTGTGTCCACTAAAAATTTTACTTCTTCCTCTCCTAATTGTATTTTTACAAGGGGCTTCTTATTCTTTGTTTCGGTTAGTCAACTTTGATTATTATACTCCCCCAGCACCATTGCCTGAGCTGCCTCCGATCCCACGAAAGGGTTCCTTGGGGACATAAATTGTCTTCCCTTTAATGGACATTCATTTTTCCAGTGTCCCTCCTGCTTGCAGTTTGCACACTGATTATATCCTATTTTTCCCATATTCATTTCTACACTCAGATTATAGAATCCTCTTCCTCGTCCTCGTCCCCGCATACTTCCTCTCCCCCTTCCCCTCGGATTAGAAAAACTTTGTTCTCTCCCCTGGATCACTGCCAATAAATTTTGCTGCTGCCTCCGAGAACTCTCCTTTTCCCTATTGTTATACACTTTCCAAGCCACTTCCAGCAATCTGTCTAAGTCTCGCAAGTCTGTTCCCTCTAGCTTCTGCAATTTCTTCCTAATGTCATCTTGAGACTGTCCTAGAAAAATCAAAGCCAATTGTGCCTTAGCTTGCTCACTTTCTATGTCCAGATCTGTATATTTCTTTGCTGTCTCTTTAAGTCTTTCCAGAAAAGCAGACGGTGATTCCGTCTTTTCCTGTCTCACGTTATATAATTTTGACCAGTTTATTGTCTTAGGCATAACATTCTGCACTCCAACAACCACCCAATCTTGATACCTTCGCAAATTCCTCATTCCCCTTCCCGTGTTATAATCCCACATTGGATACTCCGTAGGGAAGTTCTGATCCACATTTCCATCAACCAATCTCTGTCGTATATCCTCCCGGACCCTCTCTTTTGCAGCCCACAACACCATTTCCTTTTCTGTTGAATCCATAAGGGTGTCTAGCAGCACCTGGATATCATTCCAGTCTGGATTTTGAGTTTTCATGGTCATTTTCATTACTCGGGCTACCTTATCAGGATTCTCCCTGTATGTTCCTACTGGTTGCTTCCAAATCACCAAATCCCCAGGAGAAAAAGGCGTTTTAACGTACACTGGCCCTTCTGCTCCAACCCCTTGCCTTAAGGGTACAAGCACTGCACTAGGCGCCTGAGACTCCTGAGTCTGCACTCTCTTTTCCCGTCTTTCCCTCTGGCGAGTTCGGTGGGAAACTGGAGTAGCAGAACTCTGTGTTTCTTTACAGTCATAGTCACTCTTGCTCTCAAAATCGTCATCACTGTTGCTTTCCTCCCCCCTTTCTTCCTTTATTACTAGCGGGGCAAGTGGAGCTACTAACAACCCAAGATCCTCCTCATCCCTTTGATGTTGTCGACTGTTCCCTGAGGCAAGGCATTTTTCACATTCCTTTCCTTCAACACACCCCTTACACTCTCCAGCATCACTTGCTTTAACAGCCATTATTCCGCAAGATTTTTGCCACTTTTCCTTGTTTCTTAAGGTAAAGAAAAGATCCACATATGGTATCTCATCCCATTTTTCCTCCTTTTTACAATATATCATCAACTGCAAGATAGTATTATAATGCAAGGTTCCATTCTCAGGCCATTTTTCCTGATCCTCTAGGTCATATTGTGGCCACCAGACATTGCAATAATCAATCAATTTACTTTTCAGCATCGTCTGCCCGAATCCCCCCTCCTTCCAATGACTTAAAATACAACCTAACGGAGATGTCTTAGGAACAGACGGTATGTTATTATTTTTCCCTTTTTTCTTTTTCTCTTTTTCTTTTTCTCTATTTTCTTTTTTTTTTCTTTTTCTCCTTTTACTCTACTCCACACACACCACACACTCACCACTAAGTTACAACATTTAGACAGACAGATGCTGATCCTGCAGCACAAATACCAATACCAATACCAATACCAATACCAATACCAATACCAATACCACTTCTGCTGAACCTGCAGAGCTTTCGCTACTGTCTAACGGACGGCGCCTAGGCTTTTACCCCGGGAGTTCCCTAGCCCCAACCAAGCGCAGCTTTCACCGTGTCTAACAGGCAGGCTTCACCAAATCAGACTTTGCGAGGCCAGATGCAGCTTTCACCGCATCTCTCTGGTAGACTTTTTGAAGCCAAAGTTTCACCAAACCAAGCAGGCTTCGCCTACAGCCAAGCTTATCAGAAGTCTATACCCTTACACTTTACCAGAATTCGGTACCATAATTACCAAACCATACAAAAATGCAGTACCGTAATTACCAAACCATACAGAAATTCGGTACCGTAATTACCAAACCATACTTTACAAATCAAAAAGAAAAAGCACCTTCCTTACCGTATCAGAGGTCTGTCGTGAGCAGCAGAGGTCGGTCGCGGTCGATAGCTCCCCGAGAATCTCTCAGTGCCAGCTGGAGCAGGATCGAGACGCGATCCGCCTCAGCAATGCCCGCGAGGTCCCATCTGGGTCGACAAAATGTTAGCGTAAGAACTGACACATAACCACCGGAATGGTTATATGAGGTGCTTTATTGCAGCGCTGGGAAACCAGAGGCACGCGCCCAAATCTGGCTTCGGTCTCGTCACATCGCGTTCGCAATTTATACACTAAAGGTTACATAACTAATACATATTCAATATAGATTGCATCATTAACTAATACATATGCATTAAGGATTGCCACATCAGTCTATTATGACATCAGCCTCTTCTGCGCTTGCGCAGCCCCCCTCTGGTGGTCGTCCTGATGAAGTAAGGAGTCTTCCTCGGATGAAGTAAGAAGTCTTCCTCGGCTTGTTCTTTTCACCTTTTTGTCCTCTGGACATATCCCAGCCATTATGTGGACGCCAGCATTGTTCTATTTTCCCTTGACTACCTCTGGTAATTTCTAGGTTCTGCTTGGATAGAATTTCACAATATATCTCTCTAAATTCACCCATACACCCTTCACCATATATGGTCATATAAGCTCTTGCTACCAAGACTACCATTGTATCACTGGTTACAGGTTAACCACGATACCGGACTGCAGACGGAACTGCAAAATTATAGCTCTTTCTACTCTACAAAATCACACTATTGATTTATAAACCTCTCAAATACAGCCGTTCTTACCATTTTATATGATTATTTATCTTAAAAACTTCATTCTTTTCTAACACCTGGACAACCTATTCCAGTGCCTCACTACCCTAACAGGAAAGAATTTCCTCCTTATATCCAATCTAAACTTCATCTGTTTAAGTTTGAACCCATTACCCCCTTGTCCTGTCACTACAGTCCCTAATGAAGAGTCCATCCCCAGCATCCCTATATGCCCCCTTCAGATACTGGAAGGCTGCTATGAGGTCTCCACGCAGCCTTCTCTTCTCCAGGCTGAACAGCCCCAACTTTCTCAGCCGATATTCATATGGGAGGTGCTCCAGTCCCCTGATCATTCTCGTGGCCCTCCTCTGGACTTGTTCCAACAGATCCATGTCCTTTTTATGTTGAGGACACCGGAACTGTACACAGTACTCCAAGTGAGGTCTCATGAGAGCAGAATAAAGGGGCAGGATCACCTCCTTCGACCTGCTGGTCACACTCCTTTTGATGCAGCCCAGGATATGGTTGGCTTTCTGGGCTGCAAGCGCACACTGCCGGCTCATGTTCATTTTCTCATCGCCCAGCACCCCCAAGTCCTTCTCCGCAGGGCTGCTCTGAATCTCTTCTCTGCCCAGCCTGTAGCTGTGTCTGGGATTGCTCCGACCCAGGTGTAGGACCTTGCACTTGGCATGGTTAAACTTCATGAGGTTGTTTAAGCCCAACTGGTAACTCAGAACCACGCAGACAGTAACTCAACCCCCCACCCCCCCCCCATTCTTCCTCCCCTTGCTCCAGGAGGCATGGGGAGGAGAATCAAAAGAATGTAAATCCCACGGGTTGAGATAAGAACAGTCCAGTAACTAAGGTATAACACAAAACCACTACTGCTACCACCAATAATAATAATGATAAGGGAAATAACAATGGAAGAGAATATAACTGCTCACCACCTGTCGACTGATACCCAGCCTGATCTGAGCAGTGATCTGGGTCTTCCGGGTAACTCCCCCATTTATATACTGGGCATGATGTGCTGTGGTATGGAATACCCCTTTGGCTAGTCTGGGTCAGGTGTCCTGTGTCTGCTTTCCCCCAGCTTCTCCTCCTCCGTGGCAGAGCATGAGACTGACAAAGTCCTTAGTTGGAGTAAACATTACTTAGCAACAACTGAAAACATCGGTATTATCAGTGTTCCCAGGCTGAAAGTCAAAAACACAGCACTGCACCAGCTGCTAAGAAGGAGAAAAATGACTGCTACTACTGAACCCAGGACAGATAAGCAGGTATGCAGTGTGATGGGTGAAGAACTGGCTGAAGGTCAGGGCTCAAAGGGTTGTGGTGAATGGGGTACATCTGGCTGATCACCAGTCACTGGTGGTGTTCCTCAGGGTTCAATTCTGGGGCCAGTTCTGCTCTATTTATCAATGATCTGTATGAAACAGCTGAATGCACCAATAGCAACTTTGCTGATGATACCAAACGGGGAGGTGATGTTGAATCTCTTGAGGCATAAGAGGCCTTGCATAGGGATCTTTATAGATTGGATCATTGGGCTATGATTAATGGGATGAAATTTAACAAGTCAAAATGCCAGATTATGCACCTAGGATGGAGTAACACTGGGCAAAAGTATAGATGGGGAGAGAAGTGACTGGAGAGCAGCCCTGCAGAAATGGATCTGGGGTGCTGGTCAACAGCAGGTTCAACATGAATTGGCAGTGTGCCCTTGCAACCAAGAGGGCAGAACAGATTCTGGGGTGCATCAAACACAGTATATCCAGCAGGTCAAAAGAGGCGATTATCCCACTGTTAAAAATACTCTCAGGCCAGATTTGAGTATATAAAAAATAAATAAATTAATGAGCAAGCAGCAAGCAGACAAAACAGCGCTGGGCGCAAGGGACCTTAGTCCGCTTGTTTTGCGTGCCAAAATAAAAAAATTCTTCTTCCTTATAATCACACTGGTGCATATTCATGAGGTTACACAACACGTCTATACATATTCATGACTCATCCCGCTTCGTAAGTTAATGAGTTAAGAGTCCTGTGCGCAGGCGCAGTGCCATCTGGTGGTCGTGAGCGAGGGTCTTAAGATGAAGTAAACGAGTCTTCCTCGGGTCTGAACTTTGCACCTTCGGTTTTGCGCATGCTCCCTGGTAGTTTGATCTCTGTCCAAACTGTAAAGCTGGTCACCACTGGTTTGGAGGGTCCAGACAGTAGGAGCTGAGTTATGGCTCCTTTCTCTTATCAATGGCCTTGGTCCTCTCATCCTGCTCTGGCAAGCACGGTAAATGTTGAGCTCAGGCAGTAACATACACAAGCAAACAGTTTAACTTTGATCCCCCCTGTACGGCTATCTCCCCCCTTCGAGGGTGCTTTGATGTGCAAACAAGAACTGGTTCATCGAGATTCACCACATACTCACTTTGATGAGCAAACACCCCCCATCACAATCCCCCCTTTTTCTCTTCACTCTTATTTTGCTCTTCAAAGTGTCCTAAGGCCTCTCAGCTTAATATTAGGGTACTTTCTTCTTCTTGGTTCAAAGGTTCGTATTTGGCCTTGATTAGCATTAAATGTGTGGCTTCCAGTCGTCCTTTAACTATTTCTAGTATTTTATTAAATATACAAGGACCAAAGGTCAATCCAATTATCATCAAAACAAGAGGACCTGATATTGTTGATAACAAAGTAGTTAACCAAGGTGAGCTGGTAAACCAACTTTCATACCAACTACGCTGTGAGGTCCTTTCCCTTTTCCGCTTTTCTAAGTTTTCCTTAATGTTGCCATAGAATCTCTAACCAGTCCTGTGTGATCTGCATATATACAACACTCTTCTTTAAGTGCTACACATACCCGTCCTTGTTGTAAATATATTAAATCTAGTCCTCTTCGGTTTTGTAATACCACTTCTGATAGTGATCTAACGGATTTTTCTAAAGCAGTTATTGATTGTTCAATTCTTACCAGGTCCTCATCTACTGCCATTCTTAGTGCTTTAAATTCCTGGCTTTGTTGTACCAATGAAGTTACTCCTGTGCCTACCCCTACGCCCCCTAGGATCATTAAAGTAGCTAGTGTTAATGCTGTAAATGGTTCTCGTTTAGTTAGATGGTGTTCCTGAGTAATGTATGAATCGTATACAAAGTTTTCAGGGTGATAAAAAATTTTAGGGACTATTGTTACCTGAATACAAAAGTCTGAGGATCCATTAAAATGTTTTAATGATAGGCAAGGTGTAAGTCCTATAATGGAGCAGACCCAATTAGCATTTTTAGCTGGTAATAACCATTTTGCAGGTTTTTCGGGTTTTTTCAGTCTCTTTCTATCAGTATTGGCACATAACCGCCTTTTGTGTTCTGGAATCTTTCCTATACACAAACCTTTTCCTGTTACTTGGGTTAATGTAATTCCTGGTTTTTCTGTGTCCCATATGCACTGTGCCAGGTTAGTACCATTTGTACGTTGAGGTTTTTCAGTTACTCCCACAGCCTCATAAAAGGGTGGTTTCACCCCATAACACAACCAACAGTGTTCCGTAAGGTTTGGATTAGTTTTGTTCAACACCAAGTAAGTAGCGTGCATTAAGTCCCAAAGGGGGTCATTTTCAGGGGTTTTATCAGAAATTTGGGTTATTTGAGTAATTTTCATTTGAGGAGTCATCGTTACCTCAGGAATTCTCGTTGTACTATCTATTGTTTCTTCATCTAAATAATCCATTAATACCTGGTTAGGGCCTACTGGCAGTGGATCATTTGGGACTATTTCCTTTTTTTATGAGAATTAAACCGCCCTTATCTGTTCCTGATTCCTTATATCTCACTCCCCACACTCTTCCAATTATCCATCCTACATCTCCGGGGTTGGTGACATTTAAAAAGAGGCATTTACAATCTCCACGTGGTCTGCACCCATATGGACCCCACTGAACTTTTAAGTATTCATCTATACCGCTACCCGGTATCCAATCAGGGGCTATGGTTTCACAACCCCAATAACTGCAGTAATAATGATTAGGGTAGTTACAATATCCCTTCCCAGGATTTGACTTAGGACACATGTAGAATCCCAGGTACGCCCAACATCGGGGTCTCGGGACAAGTTGACATAGAGTAGTATTAAAGCTTGTTTCTCCTGGTGTTATTTGGGTTGTGATAACCTGTTGATCTTCAAATTGGAGTAAGGTCCACTTAAAAGGTTGGTGGGGTTGGTAATTCATTTCCTTAGCCCATGTTTGGGGTAGATATAAGCAGAATAAGCAGAATGTTTAGGATGTGCCAAAAAGGGTGGAACCTTTTCAATTTCTTTGTTATTGATAGTTTTGGATTAATTGTACCAATATTATTCCTCCAATTAGAACCTTGGGTATATTTTTTATAGGAGACTCTTAAGTCCCTTTGAATATTGAGGCGGTTCTTCCAGTACTCCCGTGTAGCTCCAATGACAGGAGTTAGTTCTCCACAGTATTTTACCTCTCTACCTCGCTCGTCGACTCGGTTGCCTCGAGCCACGAGGGATAACATCTTCTCGGTAGCAGGGGTAGTCTTCAGGAGAGGGAGTGCGATTTTAGGTGTTTGCCTCCGTTTATTGAAATTGAAAATTTCCTGTAACATTCTTTAACAGTAGCTTCCCATTCTTCCTCAAATATTTCCCACAACTCAGGTACCTGGTACGGTTTCCCACAAAATACTTTTATAACTTCTACCTTTGCTTTCCCCCCAATTGGAATCCAATGGAGACTGTCTACACTTATAACATAATAATCGTCTTTGTCCAGCAGAACAATACCAGCATTTTTTTTTACACTTCTCATATTCAATCAGGACCCAAGCAACATGAATTCCTCGATGTTGATTAAGAGCGCTTATTTTTCCACATATACAAGGTATATATATAGCGGAAATTCCGTCTAACACAATAATTCAACCTTTGGTTGTTCCCAATCTAAGCTAACTATATTACCAGCTGATGCATAATAAAGTCCCTTGGGCCTAGGGTACTCCCGTATAAAGTCCCATGTATCAAGACCAAACCATTTCAATGTTGGATGGCCTCTAGTTCCCCTGGTATAAGCCGCTTTGAGATCTCTACGTCTTTCTTCTTAAGGTTAATTTCAAATCTGCCAGATTTCCAGTGGCCTTCCACTGATCTTTGGGTAAGGGTCCTTTTACACAGAATCACAGAATCCCAAGGGTTGGAAGGGACCTCGAGAGATCATCTGGTCCAACCCCCCTGCAAGAGCAGGGTAACCTAGAGTACATCACACAGGAACTTGTCCAGGCGGGCCTTGAATATCTCCAATGTGGGAGACTCCACAACCCCCCTGGGCAACCTGTTCCAGTGCTCTGTCACTCTCACAGTAAAGAAATTCTTCCTGATGTTAACGTGGAACCTTCTATGCTCCAGTTTACACCCATTGCCCCTTGTCCTATCACTGGATATCACAGAAAAAAGCCTAGCTCCATCATCCTGACACCCACCCGTTACATATTTGTAAACACTGATGAGGTCACCCCTCAGTCTCCTCTTCTCCAGGCTGAAGAGACCCAGCTCCTTCAGCCTCTCCTCATAAGGGAGGTGTTCCACTTCCTTAATCATCTTTGTGGCTCTGCGCTGGACTCTTTCAAGCAGTTCCCTGTCCTTCTTGAACTGAGGGGCCCAGAACTGGATGCAATATTCCAGATGCGGCCTAGCCAAGGCAGGATAGAGGGGCAGGAGAACCTCTCTTGACCTACTAACCACACCCTTTCTAATGCACCCCAGGATGCCATTTGCCTTCTTGGCCACAAGGGCACATTGCTGGCTCGTGGTCATCCTCCTATCCACCAGGACCCCCAGGTCCCTTTCCCCTTCGCTACATTCCAGCAGGTCAGTCCCCAACCTGTACTGGTACATGGGGTTGTTCTTCCCCATATGCAAGACTCTACACTTACCCTTGTTGAATTTCATCAAATTTCTCCCCGCCCAACTCTCCATCCTGTCCAGGTCTCGCTGAATGGCAGCACAGCCTTTTGGTGTGTCAACCATTCCTCCCAGTTTAGTGTCATCAGCGAACTTGCTGAGAGTACACTCGGTTCCCTCATCCAGGTCGTTGATGAAAATATTAAACAGCACTGGTCCCAGCACCGATCTCTGAGGTACTCCACTAGTCACAGACCTCCAGCTAGATTCTGCACCATTGACCACAACTCTCTGCCTTCTTCCTTCCACCCAGTTCTTGATCCACCTCACTACCTGATCGTCAAGCCCAGACTTCCTTAGCTTATCTATGAGAATGCTGTGGGAGACAGTATCAAATGCCTTACTGAAATCAAGAAAAAACACATCTACTGCTCTACCATCATCCCTCCACCTAGTCACTTCCTCATAGAAGGCTATAAGGTTGGTCAAACATGACTTCCCCCTCATAAAACCATGTTGGCTGTTCTTAATAACCCCCTCATCCTCGATATGCCTAGAAATGGAGTCAAGAATAAGTTGTTCCATCACCTTTCCAGGGACGGAGGTAAGGCTGACCGGTCTATAATTACCCGGGTCCTCCTTCTTGCCCTTCTTATAGACTGGTGTGACATTTGCCATCCTCCAATCCTCAGGCACCTCTCCCGTTTCCCACGACTTACCAAAGTTATGGAGAGTGGCCTAGCAATGACCTCCGCCAGCTCCCTCAGCACCCGTGGGTGCATTCCATCCGGACCCATCGATTTATAGATGTCCAGACTGCATAGCTGATCCCTAACCCAATCCTCATCTACCAAAGCAAACTCCTCCTTTGCCCTGACTCCTTCTGGGGCAATAGGAATCTGGGGCCCCCGGGGAGAGTCTGCAGGAGTAAAGACAGAGGCAAAGAAGGCATTCAGCACCTTTGCCTTCTTTATATCCTCTGTCTCCAGGGCACCCACCTCGTTCAGCAGTGGGCCTATATTGCCTCTTGTGTTAGTTTTATTTGCTATGTATTTGAAGAAACCCTTTCTATTGTCCTTAACCCGATTAGCAAGATTAAGTTCCAAGGAGGCCTTAGCTGTCCTAATTGCCTCCCTACATCCTCTAACAACTGTTCTATATTCCTCCCAAGTGGCTAGCCCCTCTTTCCATAATCCATAGATTCTCCTTTTCCACTTGAGTTTGCCCAGCAGCTCCTTGTTTAACCACGCTGGTCTCCTAGCTCCCTTACTTGATTTCCTGACCATTGGGACGCTCAGATCCTGAGCTTGGAAGAAGCGGCCCTTGAATGCTGACCAACTATATTGAGCCCCTTTACCGCCTAGTACCCTTTCCCATGAGACTTCTCTTAGCAGTTGATTGAACAGGCCAAAGTTGGCCCTTCGGAAATCTAGAACTGTGGCCTTGCTAGGTATTCTATTCCTCCCACACAGGATCCTAAACTCCACCATCTCATGGTCACTGCAGCCAAGGCTGCCATTGATCACCACCCCTTCAACCAAACCCTCCTTGCTGGTGAGTACTAAATCTAGCAGTGCTCCTCTCCTAGTTGGTTTGTCCACCATTTGCATTAAGAAGTTATCATCAATGCACTGGAGGAACCTCCTAGAATGTGAATGATTGGCTGTGTAAGTCTTCCAGCAAATATCGGGATAGTTAAAATCCCCCGTGAGGACTAAGGCATGTAGTCGCGAGGCTACTTCCAGTTGCCTGTAGAAAGCCTCATCAACTCCTTCATCCTGATCAGGAGATCTATAATAGACCCCCACAACTGTATCACCCGTACCAGTCTGTCCCTTAATTCGTACCCACAGACATTCCACTTGCTCCTCATCTGGCCCCAGACAGAACTCAATACAATCTAGTTGCTCTCTCACATAAAGAGCAACTCCACCACCTCGCTTTGCTGACCTATCTTTCCTAAAAAGGACATAGCCGTCCATGATCACATTCCAGTCATGTGAGCTGTCCCACCATGTCTCTGTAATTGCCACTAGATCATAGCCTTTAGACTGCACACAGACTTCTAACTCCTCCTGTTTATTCCCCATGCTGCGTGCATTGGTGTACAGGCATTTCAGGGAGCGAGCAGAGCATGCTGATGGCTTCCTCAGGAGGCAGGAAGCTTTCTGGTCTTCATTAATACTAGAACAATAGTCCTCCCTAGTCCGCCATCCTTTAAGCCCTAGCATGTTTCTCATGGGCTTGTCCCTAACAGGCCCAGATAAATCCCCTCCCCCCTTCATATCTAGATTAAAGCCCTGTCAATAAGCCCTGCTAACTCCTGACCCAAAACTCTTTTCCCTCTCTGGGACTGGTGTATCCCACCTGCCACCAGCAAACCAGGTGTCTCATACAGCAGCCCGTGGTTGAAAAACCCAAACCCCTGCCTTTGGCACCAGTCACGTAGCCATACATTCATCTGCAGACTCTTCCTATTTATCTCTTCACCCTTGCTTGTAACAGGTATAGAGGCAAACACCACTTGCGCACCAGACCCTTTAACCAGCCGTCCCAGGGCTCTGAAGTCTCTCTTCATTGCCCTTGCCCTCCTTGTAATAATTTCATCACCACCAAGCTGAAAAACCAGCAGCGGATAGTAGTCAGAGGGCTGCACCAGATCAGAGAGTTTCTTTTTAACATCTCTAATCTGAGCCCCAGGTAGGCAGCAGACTTCCCTATGGGATGGATCCAGTCTACAAATAGGCCCTTCTGTACCCCTCAGAAGGGAGTCACCCACCACAATTACTCTTCTTTTCTTCTTGGTTGGTGAAGTTCTAAGGCATGGGGGTGAGTAGCAAGCCCTAGGTGACTCACTAGATAGATTTACCTCTCCATCTCCATTTACCTGGCCCTGTAGATCCAAGACCTCATACCTGTTATTCAAGGGCAACTGGGACGGAGGAAGGGATTGCGAGGGTTTTCGGTTACCTCTCCGAGGAGGGACCACCCTCCATACATCCTTGTCCCTTAAGTTCTCTCCTTCTGTCTGATGGTAGGAGGGAAGGGGATCCATCACTTGCTCAACCACTTCCTTCTGCCCTTGCCTTAGGGTGTAGCTCCACCAATCTATTTCCCTTTCGCATTCTCTGATGGCTCTCAACCTGTCTACCTCCTCCCTCAGTTCAACCACCTGCCTGAGCAGATCACTTATTTGCTCACAGCGAACACAAGCAGTGCCACTGGCTCCCTCCAATACAAGTGCCAGGCCCAGGCATTCGCTGCAGCCAGAGACCTGCACGGCTGCATGTCTGCAGAAAGGCTCAGTCTGGATACCCACATTATTGCTCACTACAGCTTTTGATCGCGTTACAACCATGATCTACCTGATCGATCAATCCGTCTACGTCTCTCCACACAAACAGCACTCTTTCCTCCTCCTGTGCTCCAGGCGAACCCTCTTGATGAGGCGGTTAGCCTGCTCACCTGCCCGCTCACCTGCCCGCACGAACTGCTGCACAAACTGCCTCGACCTGCTCTGTTTGCCGTGCTCCTGGTCACCGTGCTCCCTGGGTAGGTTTTTTAACCACTCACAGCTGGTACCACCAAGCCTCCTGGCTCCACCCCCAGTGAGTCATCCCCTCGTGGGACTGAGCTGCCATGACACATGCGTCCACCCTTTTTCAGCCGTTCGAATCGCTGTATCTGTAGTCAAGAGAACAAGAAAAGGTCCCTCCCATCAAGGGGTTAAAGGATTTTCTTTCCATGCTTTTATCATAACCTCATCTCTGGGATCTATATTATGTATACGCATGTTGAGGGGTGGTCTTTGTGAGAGTATCCCTCTTTTATGTAGTTCGTCCCTTTGCTTGGCTAAGCGGATCAGATACAGTTCCACTGTTTCATCTCTTATTGCTGGATGGGTTTGAGGCCTCTCTAAATAATGAGGCATTCCATATAACATTTCAAATGCTGATATTCCTATATCTGATCTTGGATGAGTTCTAAGATTTAGCAAAGCCAATGGTAGACACTTTATCCATGACATCTTTGTTTCTATCATTAATTTTGTCAAGATCTTTTTTATTTCTCCATTCATCCTTTCTACTCGCCCCGAGCTCTGAGGATGCCATGGGGTATGATATTCCCATTTAATTCCTAATTGATCTATTATTTGTTTTATTATTTTAGAAGTAAAATGTGTGCCTTGGTCAGAGTCTATCGTTTCAGTTACTCCATATCTTGGAGTTATTTGTTCCAACAAGATTTTAGCTACAGTTTGTGCTGTGGCTCTAGACGTAGGAAAAGCCTCTACAAAATGAGTAAGATGGTCCACTATAACCAATAAATATTTATATCTTCCCACTTTTGGCATTTCAGTAAAATCTATCTGAATTTTTGCAAAGGGTCTTGTGGCCACTTCTCGACCTCCAGGTATATGACTCCTTAGCTTTGTCTTGTTTACCTTTTGACATATGGGGCAAGACATGGTAATTCCCTTAGCAATATCATAAATACCTATTGTCATATACTGAAGTGCAAATTGATCAACCATTGCCTGAGTTCCCCAATGAGTCTGTTCATGTATTCTTTTCATGATTTGTCTTGCCAAGGCTTTTGGAATCATTTCCCTTCCATCCTCTAATTCCCATTTACCATCCTTTTCTACTAATCCCATCTTTATCAACTTTTCCTTTTCTAATTCAGTAAACTTATGGCTCTGTATTTCTTCTACCTGCTTTACCGGCATTAAAGCTGCCCGTTTAGCTTCCTCATCTGCCAAATTATTCCCCCTTGTTTTAAAAGCTAAGCCCCTCTGATGACTTATCACATATACTACTGCTATATGTCTGGGGCCTCTCAAGGCTTGTAAGACTTCAGTTATCAGGGCTCCATGTATTAGTCCTCGCCCTTGTGAATTTATTAATCCCCTTTCTTCCCATATTTTAACAAAAGTGTGTACCACTCCATAAGAATATCTAGAGTCTGTATATATTGTCCCATCTTTTCCCTTTAGTAGTTTTAATGCTTGTAATACTGCAAATAATTCACAGGCCTGTGATGACCAGGACGGACTTAATGACCCTGATTGAACTATCTGAAAAGATTTTCCATCTATTATAGCGTACCCCAACTTTCGTCTGCCGTCCACTACTTTCGAAGAGCCATCTACGAACAATTTTTCTCCTTCCAGCAATTCTTCTTCTTCTAAATCTGGTCTTATTTTCACTTGCTCCTCTGTGTTATGTATACAATCATGGGCTAAATTTCCCTCCAGTTCTCCATATAAAAACTGTGCGGAGTTTTGCAAGCTAGTTGTTTCCAATTCTAACTTTGGCGAAGATATTAAAATCCCCTCATATTTCAATAAACAGGCATCTGTAATCCATTTATCCGCTTTTTGCTGAAGTATTCCTCTCACATTATGAGGGGTTAGTACCTTCAAATCCCCTCTAAACGTGAATTTCTGCACCTCTTTTACTAGCAGAGCTGTAGCTACAACTGCTTGTAGACAAGTTGGCCAACCCCTACTTACTGGATCCAATAGTTTTGATAAATATGCAATGGGTTTCTTACTCCCTGCCCATTCTTGGGTTAGGACTCCATACCCCGTCCCTTCATCCACGTTTACAAATAGAAAGAAAGGTTTCTTGAGATTAGGTAAGACAAACACCAGTGCATTTATCAGGTCCTCCTTTAAGCTCTCTAAACAAATCTCATCTTCAGACGTCCATTTCAACAACCCATCTTTAGTTAATTTTTCATATAAAAATTTTCCCTTTTTACTGTGATCCTCAATCCACTGTCTACAATACCCAAATAATCCTAATAACTGTCTTATTTGCCTCTTTGTTTTCGGGGGTTTTAATGAGAGTACAGCATTAACTCTATCAGGATCCAATTTCTTTGTTCCCCTTTTCAGCCAGTGTCCCAAATATTTCACTTCCTCTTCCACAAACTGCAACTTTGATTCCGAGACTTTTAACCCCTTAAGACTCAGGAAATTCAATAACCTAATGCTCTCCTTCCGTACTTCATCCTCAGAATGGTTTAAGTCCCCTATGAGGACAAGGGCCTGCAAGCATGAGACTGCTCCTATCTGTTTATAGAATCATAGAATAGTTAGGGTTGGAAAGGACCTTAAAATCAAGTTCCAACCCCCCTGCCATGGGCAGGGACACCTCACACTAAACCATGTCACCCAAAGCTCTGTCCAACTTGGCCTTGAACACTACCAGGGATGGAGCATTCACAACTTCCCTGGGCAACCTATTCCAGTGCCTCACCACCCTTACAGTAAAGAACTTCTTCCTTATATCCAGTCTAAACTTCCCCTGTTTAAGTTTGAACCTGTTACCCCTTGTCCTGTCACTACAGTCCCTAATGAAGAGTCCCTTCCCAGCATCCATATAGGCCCCCTTCAGATACTGGAAGACTACTATGAGGTCTTCACACAGCCTTCTCTTCTCCAGGCTGAACAGCCCCAACTTTCTCAGCTTATCTTCATACAGGAGGTGCTTCAGTCCCCTGATTATCCTTGTGGGTTTATTGATTGCTTCATCCAGAGAGTCCTCCTGATCGGGCAGTCTGTAGCAGATCCCCACAGTAATGTCTCTCATCACTGTTCTCCCTTTGACTCTGACCCACAAGTCTCTGTAGACTCATCACCTGTCTCCAGAAAGAGGTCCATACTCTCCAGCCTATGACTGACATAAATAGCTACTCCCCCTCCCCGTCTGCTGGGCTTGTCTTTCCTAAAGAGCCTATAACCTTCCATTCCAACACGCCAGTCATAGGAGCCATCCCACCATGTTTCTGTGATGCCTATTATATCATACCCCCGTAGACGTGCACACAACTCAAATTCCTCTTGTTTATTCCCCATACTATGGGCATTTGTATAGAGGCATCTGAACCAAGCTCCAAATAAAGTCAACTCATTGGCTGGAGCAACTGAAATACCTCTGCATCACTCCAAGGTGCTAGCAGTGGGAGTGTTGGAATGGACTGATGTTCCCCATCTAGTTTAAAGCTTTCTTGACCAGCCTGGCAAGCCTCCTAACCAAAGCAGCTCTTCCCCTTGTCAGACCAGCTCCACCAGCCTCCAGTAGACCTGGTTTCCCAAATCGAGCCCCATGTTATAAATAAGCAAACCCCTGACTATGGCACAGCTCTAACCATTTATTAATCTCCCAAATCTGCATGGCCTTTTGAAGGTCCTCCACTTTGACCTGGATGTGAAATACGAACTCACTCCTCTAAACGAGATAGCAAGGGTTTATTGAGGGACAAAGTCAATAAAGGAAAAGCAATAGCGCTGGGTGCTTGACCGTAGCCAGAGGCGCAAGTGATTAGTATTTGTTACAGGTTTGTATACTTTCACTATTGCATTAGTCATATATATATATTCATAATTCCCGCGTATAGGTGGGGAATATTATAACTAGCTCCAGGAACTTATTATCGTAAATCTCCTTCTCTTGGCGTCTGCTCACTGCTCTCAGGTAATTGTGGGCAGGGGTCTTGAGAATGAAGTAAGCAGTCTTACTTGCAGTATACTTTTCACCTTTGGCACAGTTGGATGCCCCAGTAATCACAAAAACAGCTGAAACCAGCCATATCTGTATTTCTTCTGATAGCTGGCAAAGATTTAGAACAGTGTGACCTTCCTGCAAAATTTATTGCAGGATGGGCAGACAAGGAGTATCCCAACCTAGCAGATGTTTGGGAGGCTCTGTCTCTAAACTAACTGATAAGTGGAAGGATGGTGTGAAATAATTCATTCATGTTTAGTGGGGCCACTAAATCCTGTTATCTCACCACAGACTTATAACACAAACATTGTTCTTTAAAGCTAAAGATACTTTAGGAGGCTAGTGTGAAACAATTAACTCACGTTTAGTGTGGCCACTAAATTCCACAGACTTACAACATAAACATTTTTCTCTTTCTACAACCTAAGTTAAGCTAAAAAGTACTTTAACTCTATGTTTTATCTAGCTTTTCTTATTGTGAGATATATAGGAATGATTCGTGTCAGCAACTTAGGAGTCCTTGTCATCATTGCACTTTGGGTGGAACTGAAAATCCTTGAAATCATTGTATCATGTGTAGAATGTATAAGAATGATCAGATTATGATAGATGTTCCTGTCAATACAATGATGAAAGAGAAGAAGAAACAAAGGAATAATCCTTCTTAATCAAACACTTTGTTACTTTAAGAGGTACTTTGTTTAATTACTTGAATGTCTCAAAAGGGGTACTTTGTTTAACTGCTTGAATGCCTTAAGGGGGTTAAGTAATCAAGAGATACATCCTGTTACAGGATGAGGTGAAACTTGTGTATTGAATAAGTAACTATATAAGAAAAGGAATTTAGGGGGCTAAGATGGTGGTTAAGCTTGTGATAGACATCCCCTGTTAATGTATTGCCAAGGAATTCAATAACTTTCTAAGAAGTTTCTTCACCCGAAGATAAGACCCTAGCAACAGGAGGAGAACAATGAAAAGGAACCATGTCAATATTTGGGTGAAGGAGACGACAGGATTGGCTGAAACCCAAGACTGAAGAGTATAAGAGACTGTACCCCAGAAATCTCGCTGTGCGTCTTGGGTGGAGCGGAGACTCCCCGGTGCACCCAGCGCTGCTTGCCTCTCGATATTACTCAACTGTAATAAAAAATTAATTAAATCAGATCATGGTCAAGATGGAATTTTTATAACAAAGGGCTATCTCATAAAAGGTATTCTTCTCTTTTATATAGTCTGTAAGGCGCAGGGGGCATCTCGGCTTGGTAAATTGGTTTGGTAAGTGTACACATGGTTTGGAAGCCTTCCATAAATCGAGATAGGAAAATCTCATGGGCAAAGGCATATACTCGGCTGCTAGCGTCCGTTTGGTATACAGCCACAAGAAGCAGAGGACATCTTGTGGTTTGGGTCCTGCAAGACGCAGTGGGTGTATTGTAGAAAAGGGTTTGGTTTTTACCGGTATACAATCACAAGAAGCAGGGGGCATCTTGTGGTTTGGGTCCTGCAAGACACAGTGGGCGTCTTGCACAAAAGGTTTTGCGTTTTATTGGTATATACGCACAAGAAGCAGAGGGCATCTTGTCTGGTCCTTGTCATTCTTATTTCACATGCGTGACCACCCTTCCTTTAGTGGCCCTGTTTGGACGGTGGTTCTTTTTGTTTTCCAGACATTCGTTCTTCCAATGTCCAAACTTTTTACACAATGCACATTGATCTTTACCCAGTTTGGGTCATTGTCTTTGTTCTCTTCTTCCCCCTTCTTCCACTACTGCCACCAATCTCCGCATTCCTTGCTTAAAACCTTCCTCCCAGTTACTGAATACTCAACATGCTTCATCCAGTAAAATGTCTAAATTTCTTCCTTCTGTTGGTCATAACTTTTGGAGTTCTCCTCCTAATGTCCCCAGTAGATTGTCCTAAAAGTAAAGATACTAACTGCTGTATTCCTACCTCTGATCCCGGGTCTAATGGCGTGCTACGGCGCAGAGCATCCCTTAATCGATCTAAGAATTCCGATGGTGATTCTGAAGGGCCTTGTTTCACCACATATAGTGCTGACCAGTTTATGGTTTTCAGTATTCCTCTCTTGACTCCTTTTACAATCCATTCTTGGTAAGCTTGTAATTTTTCTAACTCTGCCGAATGGTTGGGATCCCATTTTGGATCCTGAAGTGGAAAAAAATTCCCTTACATCTTCTTGTTTTACTTTATAATAGTCCTCAGCTAGATCTCTTGCTGTTTTTAATATCAATTGTTTTTCCGTTTCCGTCATTGCTTCTAATAGCAACTGCATATCACTACAATCTGGATTACGGAATCATAGAATCATAGAATAGTTAGGGTTGGAAAGGACCTTAAGATCATCAAGTTCCAACCCCCCTGCCATGGGCAGGGACACCTTGCTCTAAACCATATCACCCAAGGCCTCATCCAACCTGGCCTTGAACACTGCCAGGGATGGAGCATTCACAGCCTCCCTGGGCAACCTATTCCAGTGCCTCACCACCCTAACAGGAAAGAATTTCCTCCTTATATCCAATCTAAACTTCCCCTGTTCAAGTTTTAACCTGTTGCCCCTTGTCCTATCACTACAGTCCCTAATGAAGAGACCCTCCCCAGCATCCCTATAGGCCCCCTTCAGATACTGGAAAGCTGCTATGAGGTCTCCACGCAGCCTTCTCTTCTCCAGAGTGAATAGCCCCAACTTTCTCAGCCTATCTTCATATGGGAGGTACTCCCGTCTCCTGATTATTCTCATGGCCCTCCTCTGGACTTGTTCCAACAGTTCCATGTCCTTTTATGTTGAGGACACCAGAACTGCACACAATACTCCAAGTGAGGTCTCACGAGAGCAGAGTAGAGAGGCAGGATCACCTCCTTTGACCTGCTGGCCACACTCCTTTTTGATTATTTTGCTTTATAATGAATTTCAAATGTTTCATAGCGCTTACGGGATCATTACGATAATCCTTTGCCACCTTTTCCATGCTTCCAAATCCAAGGTGGAGAAAGGTACTTTAATCAGCATTGGAACTCCGTCAGGTCCTACTGCCTCCCAAAGAGGTGCTTGCAGGACATGTTCTTGCTGGTTTCGTCGGGTTCGTGAGGAGACCGGACTCCCCAGGGGAGTAATGGTGTCTTCTGAGTCCGTGTCCACCTGTCCCTTTGGTGGAGGCTTAAACACATCTATTAATTCCTGGTTTGCATCTTGGTAAATTTTATCCTGTTTAGTACATCTCTGACCTATATCACACGATGAACAGCATCGCTTAGGCTTAATTTTTTCTTTATTATCCCTTTCAAGGGATAATACCAAGGGATCCTGGAATGGTATCCCACAGGCTCTCTGCCATTCCGGGTGGTTTCAGAGAGTGAAGCACATATCTGCATATGATACTTCATCCTACTTCCCTTCCCTTCTTAAAAATAACATGAGTTGTAACATAGTATTATAATCCAGTGTCCCATTAAGTGGCCACTTCGCCCCGTCTTCTAATTTATAGAGAGGCCA
The DNA here is from genome assembly GCF_033783945.1 of Neopsephotus bourkii. Taxonomy (NCBI): domain Eukaryota; kingdom Metazoa; phylum Chordata; class Aves; order Psittaciformes; family Psittacidae; genus Neopsephotus; species Neopsephotus bourkii. The sequence goes on along the minus strand of NW_026901088.1, from coordinate 54,867 downwards.
CCATTGATTACAGTACTTAATCAGGGTTCTCTTATTTTCCGAGCCTCCGGGGCCTGTAATTTCTTTCCAATGTACCAAAATACACCCTAAGGGACTCTTTCTTAATATTTCTTTATTTTGGTTTATTCCCATTTTACTTTCTCCTTTGTAACCACGTCTCCTCAAATTTCTTTGATACTTTTACAAACCCTTTATCAGTTTTTCCTAACTTCTCGAGAAATCCCCAGGACTCTGTGGCTCCGTCCACAGATTAATCCACTTATTTTTTGTCCCAAGAAATGGCCAGCCAGAAATTTCTGATTATCCAGAACAATATCTAGCCCACCAGAATTCTGAATGACTAAACAAATAAGCTTTGCAGTGAACACACTGTCACAATATAATGCCACCGTCACATACAGTTACAGTTACACAGCCACAATATCCACGTGAAATGCCACCATCACATACAGTTACACTCCCACAAGGCACACAGCCACAATATCCACGTGAAATGCCACCGTCACACACAGCTGCAATATCCACGTGAAACGCCACCGCCACATACAGTTACACTCCCACAAGGCACACAGACACAATATGCACGTGAAATGCCACCATCACATACAGTTACACTCCCACAAGGCACACACAGAATCTTTTCTTGGTGTCTGGCGTGAAGCTAGCCACCATGGGAGGGGTAGTTGCTCCCTCCCCTAACTTTTTAAACTGCCTTTAGTTACAAACAGGACACACAAGACAAAAGACAGACAACATAAACACTTTGTCTGTCTCCGGCCACTCTCCTCGCAGAGAACACGGAACTGCAGATTAGGACTCTGCACTCGCTTCATAGCTATGACACGTCTCAGTCACACAAGAGTACACGTGGGATCCCACACATTCACACAGCAGTTTCACTTACCGTTCTCCTGCTCCCGCATTAGCAGGTTAGTCCTGGCTCCCAAAATCTGAGATGCAGCGAAAACCTGGAACTAGCCTGGTTTATGGCCGCCCTGACTGGCAAGTTCCTGAACTCACCTGACTCACCCTCAGGGTCGCTAGTGGCCGCTCTATTGGTTGGCAAGTCCCCCGCTTGCAAGCCCTACCTATCAAGGGGAACTATGCTGTGTGCCAGACATCTCTGTGCACCTTACCAGCAGCCCCGGATCAAGCATACAACTTATAGACCCCTAAAATTACGAAAATAAATTTCATGCATACCGTTTTCCGCAGCTGGCACAGGTTGTTGTCTGTCCCCACAGTGAGCAGATGAGAAGCAGAGCTCCTCCAGGCAGGCAGCCTGGGGCATCCAGAATATCTATCTCCCAGCCGGTCCTGCAGTTGACAGAGATCTCCTGGCTGGCTCGCCAAATTGATACGCGGATAGACTCCACAACTCGTTAAAAGTTGAAAAGTAGGTATGCTTTTATTCAGCTGAGACTGACAGGGATAAATCCTCAAAGTCATGCGTGCCTCAGTGTTGTTTCCCTCTACATTTATTCTCTAAAGTTACATACATTCATAAGGTTGCACAATACGCCTATACATATTCATGTCCTAACCCTGCTTCATATTATAATGACCTAGAAGGTCCTTTTGTGCCTGTGCAGTGCCCCCTCTGGTCATGGGCAGGGGTCTCAAGATGAAGTAAATGACTCTTCCTCCTGTGGGTAGGGGTCTTCAAGATGAAGTAAATGAGTCTTCCTCTTCTTGAACTTTTCACCTTTTAGTCTTCACATATGGCCTTAGGGTTTGGTCAGTGTCCCAGCCATAAACCATGTGCTTCTCCCTCTTATGAGGCATCTGCTTTTCCTTATCAATAGCTCCTTATCAATAGAATCTGGTGTCTCCTTTCCTTATCAATAGAACCAGGTGTCCGCTTTTCCTTATCAATAGAACCAGGTGTCTGCTTTTCCTTATCAATAGAACCAGATATCTTTGTTCTGCTTGGTAGGCATTTACAACAGACAATACTTTGTTGAAGCAATCGAATTCCTCTAACCCCCTTTTACAATCCCCTTGTACAAAACCCTGTACCACCCCCCTGTACATTGGTAAACCCTCTGCATCATCTCTGTTGTAACTGTGTGCAGTGTGTCCGTGGTATCCCGTGTGTGTGTGTGTGTGTGTGTGTGTGTGTGTGTGTGTGTGAATGCGAGACTGATAATGGGAAATCAGCAGAGTGGAGAGATCTTGAAAAAGAGTACCTTTAGAGTGCATTTTGGCACACTGGAAAGAACTGGAAGGGTTTCCTGGGGGGTCGGTAAATAAGAAAACATTGAAAAAATATTGTAACCAATGATGGCCATTGTATACTTTGGAAGATCAGGAAAAATAGCCTAAAAATGAAACTTTGCACTATGATACATTGTTATAATTAATGTTGATTTTGAGGGGGAAAGGAAAATGGGCTAAAGTAATGTATGCAAATATGTTTTTCACTTTAAGAAACCGCCCCAAGTGACAGACAGAATGCAAAATTAATATAGCTCCGCTAGAACCCTTAATTTTGGCTTTGGAAAAGGACAGGAAAAAAAATGAAAGCTGAGCTGGAGAGATGTTGTTCAGATTGTGATACTGGGAAAAGATGCTTAAAGTTAAGGAAAACCAAGGGGGAAAGTAGGGGAGCTTGGGCAGCTCCTGTGTTTGAGCGTGGGATGAGTGCTGGGGTGCAGAGGTGGAAGGATGTCGGGTGGAGGGGGAGTGGATTCTGGATTCTGGAACCAGATCAACGTGTGTGTGCTGTAGGGAGTTTTGGACGTTGGAAGTGAGACTGCCCTGGGCGGGGAGTGCCATGGGGTGGCTCCGGTGGCTGAATTGGAACTAGACTGACAATGGGCCTGGAGAATCTACCCTAGCAGATCCACTGGTTAAATTAAAACTAGAGACTAGAGAAAATAAAGTGGAATTTTAGTGGATACAGGCGCAACTTATGTGGTGTTAAATCAGAGGGAAAAGAATTTGTTACAGATGTGGGAACTACAGGCAACCAAGGAAAAGAAACCCCACCCCACCCCACCCCCCCAAAAAAAAAAAAAAGAAAAAAGGCAAAAAGAGGCATTCGTTCTGAAACCCTTAAAGTACAAATTGGGAAAACAAATAGGAATGCATAAAATTTTTATGCATGCTAAATTCTCCAAAATCTTATTAGGGTAAGAAGCAACATTTAAAGAAGGCAAAATGGAACTAAGAGTAAAAATGAATTAATTGAAGTTTTCAGTTTATCTTTAATTCAACACAAAAGGGAACAGGAGGACTTCCCTGACATAGAAGAAATCCTTAATCCAGGTATATTTGGGAGTATGAACATCTGAAGTTCCAGCTCAGGCGAAAAATGCTTTGCCTGTTAAACTAGAAATAAAAAAGGAGAGGCCTGTCAAATTAGAATAAAACAATATCCCCTAAAATTGCAGGAAAGGGAATGAAAAATCATTGATCAATTTTAAAATATAAATGATTAATTGAATGTGAATTGGAATATAATACTCCTATCTGGACAGTAAAGAAATAAAGTTGCAGATTGTTTCAAGATCTCAGGAATCAACAAATTTGTAGAGGATATTCAGTAATAGCTAATCTGTATACCTTACTGACTAAATTGAATAATAATCAGAAATGGTTTGCCATCTTGAATTTAAAGGACTCTTTCTTTTGCTTACCATTGGCCAAAGAAAACCAGAATTTATTTGCTTTTGAATGGGAAAATCCTGACATGGGAAGGAAAACCCAATTAACTTGGACAGTATTAGCTAAAGGGTTTTAAAACAGTCCAACAATTTTTCAAAATCAGTTAGTGCTAGAACTAGAATCATGGAAACCACCCACTCAGATGGGGACTCTGTTACAATATGTGGATGGCCTACTAATTGCCACAGAAACAAAGGAAAAATGTGTCCACTGAATGGTGGGATTATTTAATTTTCTGGGACTGAATGGTTATCGTGTATCCAGACAAAAGGCCCAACTAATTCAAACCCGAGTTTCCTACCTAAGATATGAAATAACAGGAGGACAGAGAGAACTTGGAACTGCTAGAAAAGAAGCCATTTGTCAAACTCCATGACTGTCGACCATCAAGGAGCTACTAAATTTGAAAGAAACCTCTGGAACGTGCCCCAGAATTCGCTAAAGACAGAAGGATAAATATTTGGACTGATTCTAAATATGCATTTGGTGTGGTCCATGCACAGTGTGCCATCTGTACCTGTGAACACACAAGAGAAACAGATTAAACATGCTACAGAAATTCTATGACTACTGAAAGCTGTTCAGCTACCTGTGGAAGTAGCTATTATGTATTGTCGAGGGCATCAACAAAATTTGGCTGATTTTGAAGCCAAAAGAGAAGCTGAACTATCTAAACTCATTCCTTTAATCCCTGATGGCAAACTAACAACTGAGAAATCTAAACTTAGATGTTCAAAGGAGGATAGAAAATTGACTGGAGATCTCAAAGGAGAGGAAAACAAAGAGGGACTGGGTTCAGATACCTGATGGGCGAATTGTAATCCCCTATAACCAACTCTGGAAGCTAGTTGTCACTAATTGAACTATGGTATATATATTCCTTCCTACAATTTGTTCGTCTAAGTATTTATACAAAGAGTTGCTACCCCAATGAGTTTTATTATGTTCCTACTGAACTAGCTTCCAGACTTGATTATAAGGAATTACAATTCACCCATCAGGTATCTGACCCCAACCCTCTTTGTTTTCCTGTCCTTTTAGATCTTCAATCAATTTTCTATCCTCCTTTGAATATCTAGGTTTAGATTTCTCAATTGTTAGTTTGCCATCAGGGATTCAGGGAAGGATTTTAGATTGTTCAGCTACTGGTTTGGCTTCAAAATCGGCCAAATTATTTCCAATTTCCTGATCAGTCACCTTGTTGATGCCCTCGACAATACATAATAGCTACTTCCGCACGTAGCTGAACAGCTTTCAGTAGTCGTAGAATTTCTGTAGCATGTTTAATCTGTTTCCCCTGTGTGTTCAAAACTCCTGATTATTTCCAGATGGCACCATGTGCATGGACCACACCAAATGCATATTTAGAATCAGTCCAAATATTTATCCTTTTGTCTTTAGCCAATTCCAGGGCATGTTCCAGAGGTTTCTTTCAAATCTGGTCGGCTTGAACATACAATTTCATACAGTGGCCAAGCAGTCATGTGTTAATAATTCTGTTGGTTGTTCCTGCAAAAGGATGCTGGATTGACAACATTAGTGACCACAATTTCTATATCATCATGGTGCGCAAGGGTGACCTGGAATTTAAAAAAACATGAAGGAGATAACCATTGAACTTCTTTCTGTTCCAGGACTGCTGATACAACACGGGACATTAGGACAGTAATCTTTTGTCCCAAGGTAAAATTGTGGGCCTCTTCAATATTCATGACAACTGCTGTCACAGCCCTTAGTCATCCAGGCCAGGGCTATCCTTTGATCTCTTCATTCAGCTGCTTTGAAAAATACACCACTGCCCTCTTATAGGGTCCTAATTTCTGAGTAAGGACTCCAAAGCTATTCCCTGTTCTTCATAGGAATACAGCCAAAAGGATTTAGCCATATCCAGAAGTCAGAGCTACAGCTCTCATTAGCTCTGGTTTTTAATTTCTAAAGCCCTCCTCTGCTGAATCAGTCCATTACAAAGAGAGAGGGGTTTCTTTTAACAGTTCATATAGTGGTCTTACCAGAACACCATAATTATGCATCCAAAGTCTGCATCATCCAGTCATTCCCAGGAACGTCCGGAGTAACCTGATGGTTGACGGTCGTGGAGTTTGACAAATGGCTTCTTTTCTAGCAGTTCCAAGTTCTCTCTGTCCTCCTGTTATTTCATATCTTAGGTAGGAAACTCGGGTTTGAATTAGTTGGGCCTTTTGTCTGGATACACGATAACCATTCAGTCCCAGAAAATTAAATAATCCCACCATTCAGTGGACACATTTTTCCTTTGTTTCTGTGGCAATTAGTAGGCCATCCACATATTGTAACAGAGTCCCCATCTGAGTGGGTGGTTTCCATGATTCTAGTTCTAGCACTAACTGATTTTGAAAAATTGTTGGACTGTTTTAAAACCCTTTAGCTAATACTGTCCAAGTTAATTGGGTTTTCCTTCCCATGTCAGGATTTTCCCATTCAAAAGCAAATAAATTCTGGTTTTCTTTGGCCAATGGTAAGCAAAAGAAAGAGTCCTTTAAATTCAAGATGGCAAACCATTTCTGATTATTATTCAATTTAGTCAGTAAGGTATACAGATTAGCTATTACTGGATGAATATCCTCTATGATTGCCCTGAGATCTTGAAACAATCTACAACTTTATTTCTTTACTGGAAAGATAGAAGTATTATATTCCAATTCACACCAATAAGTAATTTATATTTTAAAATTTATGAATGATTTTTAATTCCCTTCCCCTTCAAGTTTAGGGAATATTTTTTTATTCTAATTGGTGATTCAGAGAAAACTCCAGGAACAAACCTACCAACAAAGTTTTCAAGCTGACAAGCAGGTATTTGTTGTGGCACCGGGAGACACGGGGGATAGCTCCTCCTAACGTGTGTCCCCATATTGCTACACAAGCCGCCCTTATATAGTCCCTGGGCATACATACATATTCATGAGGCTATGTATGGATTACATCATTTCCCAGAAAGTTCCCCGCATGCGTACAGAATTGTGGTGGTGGTCTCTGAGGGTCGTTTACTTCTTCCAACAATCTTCATCACTTCTGGCAGCCTTTGAAGCATGCCCAATAGATGCTTATACCAGCTTAATTGGTTCATTAGCACCAGAGACATAATAATCCTCCTGTCCTCCTACTTATCAGTTAGCTTAACTGTAGCCCATCCTGGACACCTGCCATTCCCAGATACTCCTTATCCCTGTGTCCTGTTCTTCTAGACTGTTTTTCTTACAACTGTATCAACTATAACGATTTATCTTGTACAAGAATTCTCAGTATGTTCTCTAGCTGTAGTCTACTTTTTTTTTCTGTGTATCATGCACCTCAGTAACTTTCCATTGCTACTGTTACAAAGCCATCAAACTTAACACTACTTAAAACTGCTTCTAAAGTTTTATATATTTCATTTTGCATTTTTGTGGTTCCCCTTTTCTCATTGGGCAGGCCCCCCATTTTATTTCTACTTTAATAGCCAAAGCAATTTGACCTTCAAAAATGTCAATTTCGCCTTCAAATGTCCATACTCCCAGATATACCTGATTAAGGACTTCTACTTCAGGGGGGTCCTCCTGTTGGCTTTTCTGTTGAATTAAAGATAAATTGAAAACTGCAATTAACTGATTTTTAACTCCTAATTCCATTTTACCTTCTTTAAATGTTACTTCTTGCCCTAATAAAGATTTTGGAGAATTTAGAATGCACAAAAATTTCTGCATTCCCATATGTTTTCCCAATTTGTACTTTAAGGGTTTCAGAAAGAATGCCTTTTTGGTTTGTTTGGTTTTTTTCTTGGTGTCCAGTAGCTCCCACATCTGTAACAAATTCTTTTCCCTGTGATTTAATGCCGAATTAGTTGCTCCTGAATCCACTAAAATTCCACTTTATCTCCTCTAGTCCCTAGTTTTAATTTAACCAGTGGATCTGCTAGGGTAGATTCCCCAGGTCCCTTGTCAGTCTAGTTCCAAGGTCCAAACTCCTCATTGCACACACCGATCCAGTCCCATAGGACAAGAACCTACTACCCCACCTCCGCCCAATATCCCTTCACCTCTGCCTCTCCAGCACTCATCCCACGCTCAAACACAGGAGCTGCCCACGTTCCCCTTCCTTCCCTCTGGGTTGTCCTTAACATCTTTCCCCAGTATCACAATCTGAACAACATATCTCCAGCTTAGCTTTCAGTTTTTTCCTGTCCTTTTCCAAAGCCAAAATTAAGGGATCTGACGGAGGTATATTAATTTCGCATTCCTTTTGTCACTACGGGTGCTTTCTTAAAGTGAAAAACATATCTGCATACATTACTTCATCCCATTTTCCTTGCCACCTCAAAACCAACATTAATCGTAACAACGTATCATAGTTCAAATTTCCATTTTTAGGCCATTTTTCATGATCTTCCAAACTATACAAAGGCCACCATTGGTTACAATATATTACAAACTTTTTCTCATTGACCGAGACCCCAGGAAACCCTCCCAGCTCTTTCCAATGTGGCAAAATGTACCCTAAAGGACTCTTTTTCAAGATCTCTCCACTCTGCTGATTTCCCATTATCAGGCTCGCATTCACACTGTCGTGGTTTAAACCCACCCAGACAGCTTGTTCACTCACTCCCCCCCTTCTTTCTTTCCCCCTACTCCCGGAGGTATGGAGAGGAGAATCAAAAAGAATGCAACTCCCATGGGTTGTGATAAGAACACTTTAGTAACTAAGATATAAAACAAATCAGTGCTGCTACCACCAATAATAACAATGATAAAGAAAATAACAAGGGAAGAGAATACAACTGCTCACCACCACCCAACCGATATAACTTGCCCCCCCCCCAGCCCGACCAAGCACTGACTGAAACCTCCTCCAACCCCGCAGTCTACTAGCTCTTCCGGGTTACTCCCAGTTTCATCCTGGGCATGACGTGCTGTGGTATGCAACACCTCTTTGGTCAGTTTCTGTCAGGTGTCCTGTCTCTGCTCCTCCCAGCTTCCCCTCCTCCCTGGCAGAGCATGAGGCTCACAAAGTCCTTGGCCAGACCAAAACATCAGTGTTATCATCTCTGTTCCCAGGCCGAAAGTCAAAACACAGCACTGTACCAGCTAACAAGAAGGAGAAAAATGACTGCTACTGCTGAACCCAGGACACACACACACACACACACACACAGGATCCCAGACACATTCCGGACAGTTACAACACTTGAGACAGAGACTAAAATTGTGTCAAACTAACAATTAACAGTTATAAAAGTCTGTCACCAATACCAAAATCATAACTAAAAGAAGTCACAACATAGGTCAAATACCAGTAAAATCCAAAACCTCCTGTACAGGACGCCCAATCAGTATTGCAGGATCCAAACCACAAGATGCCCTCTGCTTCTTGTGAGTATATACCAGTAAAACACAAAACCTTTTGTACAAGACGGCCACTGCATCTTGCAGGAGCCAAACCACAAGATGCCCCCTGCTTCTTGTCCATATATACCAATAAAATGCAAAACCTTTTTACAAGATGCCCACTGTGTCTTGAAGGAGCCAAACCACAAGATACCCCTGCTTTTTGTGATTGTATACTGGTAAAACCAGAAATTTTTCTACAAGACACCCACTGTGTCCTGCAGGACCCAAACCACAAGATGCCCTCTGCTTCTTGTGGCTGTATACAAAACGGACGCTACCAGCCGTGGATAGGCTTTTACACAGGAGATTTCCTATATAGATTTACAGAAGGCTTCCAAACCATGCGTACACTTACCAAACCAATTTACCAAACTGAGATGCCCCATGCAACTTACAGATTATATAAAAGAATACCTTTTATGAGATGGTCCTTGTCTGCTCCCGCAGTGATCCGAATGAGTCGAGGGGTCCCTCCGAGAAAAACTAATGAGGGCCCTAGGGAGCCCTGTCCTCAGCGGGTCCTGCAGCCAAGCAGAGAGAGTCCCATCTGGGGTGCCAAAGTGATTCGGAGAAAACTCCACGAACTGTGGAGACAGTGCTCTCACGGGAGAATGGGTAATTGGTACTTAAACTCTGAATAATCCTGAAAGATACAGCAAGGCCATGAGAGGCCCAAGGAAGCTTAAGCAAGCTAGATAAGAAGAAGCTGGAATTCACTGAGTTATGAGAACTGTGGGCTGTTGGCAAGCTTTCGAGGTCAAGTTCTCACACCTGTGCTTAACCAATTATGTGTTAGTCGCTAAGGGTCTTCAAGACATGTATCCAATCATAATATGCCAAATCACTGTAAGTGCCTGTAAGAAATGGTATATGAGGAGTTAAAGCTTTGTAATAAATTGGCAATCGCTGATCACATTGATCGTCTCTGCCTTGTCCTTATGGTCTTAGCACCATATGATATCCGTATGATAGCTCAATCGTTGCTTGCTCCCACCTTCAGATAAGGTTTAAAGTGGGCACAGCAGAGGAAAAGGCTGGATACATGGCTACTGCCTTCGCCGCTGCTGTTAAACCCCTTCTACAACAATGTCAGGGTGATCGTGAGGGTACTAAAGGTATGAGATGTGAAAAGAGACTGTACCCCAGAAATCTCGAGGTGCATTGCTGGTGGAGTGAAGGCTCCCCTGCGCACCCAGCGCTGCTTGCTTATTGCCTCTCAATAAATTGTAAATAAATTAAATTTGGACCAAAACCCTGTCTATGCTAAATTTTTATAACAATTTGGTGACCCCGACGTGATCTCTGTGCGGCTGCTGGGGACTATAACCTCTACGAGGAGGTGCCCCACATTTTGTGGCTCAGGGGGGTTTTAGTCTTGAGCAGTTCCACGAGATCAACGGACAGAGAAGCAATAACCAAGGAATTGAGCTCACTGGAGAACTGCAGTTTAAAATTTTCCCATAATTCTTGTGTACGAAGATCCGGACGAGAACAACGGACTGTAAGTATCGTTCGGTTGGGAGGAGAGTCGGGGTATGTGTGTGAGTGTGAAACAGAGTGCCTGATGTGCCTGGTGAGACACGAACCAGATACCCTGAACCTGTGAGAATACAGATTAGGTTATCAGGATTCGTGAAGTGAGTGTGGACCTCTTTTAGGCGCGTTTCCAAACTCCCGCGAGGGACTTGGCCGCTGAAGGAGGGAAGCGATAGTGATTGGGTGAAAGGGAATACACCCGACAGGGAACGGGTCAGAGTCTTGGCCATAACTCAACCCGGGTAGGGGGCCCAGGTAGAGGTCCCCGAAATAGGATAATGGGTCAGAAAAACAGTCGTAATTCTAACCCAGGAAAGGATCCAAGGAGAGGTCCTAGGAATAAAATAGGGAGCAACCTACCAGATATACCCCCGGACAGTCCCCTGGGGTTAATGATTAAGTACTGGGGCTCATGGCCGTCCCAGGAAGGAAAAAGTAAGGAAAAAATGGTCCATTACTGTATGGAAGTGTGGACAAAAGAGGAAATTCGACCCGATCATTTGTATTGGCCAATATTCAGGTCTTTTGATGATTGGATATGCCAAACCTTAAATCAATATGTAAATGGCAAGGAACCTTTCAATCAAGAGAAGAGTGATTATGCTGCAATATGGAAAGGGTCATCTATAACAGTTTTGTTATTTCCCTTAAAAGAAAAGAAAGGGAAGGTGAATAAACCAAATAAATCATCATGGGAGCCTTTAGATAAGTTACCACCCCCTTATCAAGGGCGGGAGAGGTGATTGGGAAGGCATTTACCCACCGATACCACCCGATCCTTCTCCATCGGCTCCCCCATCCTCCCCTCCCTTCAGTCGCACCAGGAATAAAATAAAACTACAGGATGATTGCTATGTTTGGTGTTAATAAAGCCATTAAGATGGTGTAAACATCTACTGGGGAGTATCCCAGACTAGCTGATGTCCAGGATGCAAGGAGTTAAACTAACTGATAAGTAAAAGGGCAGGATGATTGCTATGTCTGTAATGTTAATTAAGCTTGTTGGGAAAGTAAACGACCCTTAAAGACCACCACATTGTTGTATGCATGCCCATGTCTCCTGGCGCTGCAATAAAGAATACCTGCTTGTCAACTTAAAAGTTTGTTGACGAGTTCCTGGAGTTTTCTCCGAATCAATTTGGCACCCCAGATGGGACCCTCTCTGCTTGACTGCAGGACCGGCTGAGGACAGGGCTCCCCTAGGGCCCTCGGGAGTTTTTGTTGTTTTCCCGGAGGGACCCCTTCACTCATTCGGATCCCTGCAGGAGCAGACAAGGACCATCTCGTAAAAGGTATTCTTTTCATTTATATAGTCTGTAAGATGCAGGGGGCATCTCTGTTTGGTAAACTGCTTTGGTAAGCGTACGCAAAGTTTGGAAGCCTTCCGTAAATCAAGATAAGAAATCTCGTGGGTAAACGCGTACACCTGGCTGCTAGCGGCCGTTTGGTATACACCCACAAGAAGCAGGGGGCTTCTTGTGGTTTGGGTTCTGCAAGACGCAGTGGGCGTCTTGTAGAAAAACTTTTGGATTTTTACTGGTATTTGACTTATGTTGTGGGTTGTTATAGTTTTGACTTGGTCTTGTGATTTTGGTATTGGTGACAGATTGTTATAACTGCGTTATTAATTGTTGTCTCTGTTTCAAGAGTTGTAACTGATAGCGGAATAGACTCCACAACTTTGTTAAAGTTGTAAAGTAGGTATGCTTTATTCAGCTGAAGACGCACGGGGGATTGGTCCTCCAAAAGTCATGCATGCCTCAGTGTTGTTTCCCTCTACATTTATCCTCTAAAGTTACAAGGTTGCACAATACGCCTATACATATTCATATTCTATCCCCGCTTCGTATTATAATGACCTAGAAAGTCCTCTGCGCCTGCGCAGTGCCCCCTCTGGTCATGGGCAGGGGTCTCAAGATGAAGTAATTGAGTCTTCCTCCTGTGGGTAGGGGTCTTCAAGATGAAGTAAATGAGTCTTCTTCTTCTTGAACTTGTCACCTTTTAGTCTTTACACATATGGCCTTAGGGTTTGGTCGGTGCCCCAGCCATAAACCATCTGCTTCTTCCCGTATTGGCGCCTGCTTTTCCTTATCAATAGCTACTTATCATTATAATCAGGTGTCTGCTTATCAATATGACCAGGTGCCTGCTTTTGCTTATCAATAGGACTTGGTGTCTTTGTTCTGCTTAGTAAGCACTTACAACAGACAATACCTTGTCTAGGCAAGTAAATTCCTCTAACACAAGTAAATTCCTCTAACGCAAGCAAATTCCTCTAACCCCCCTGTACAACCCCCCTGTACATTGGTCAACCCTCTGCATCATAACTGTGGAGTGTGTCTGTGGGATCCTGTGTGTGTATGCGTGTGAATGCGAGATTAATAATGGGAAATTGGCAGAGTGGAGAGATCTTGAAAAAGAGTCCTTTAGGGTGCATTTTGGCACATTGGAAAGAACTGAGAGGGTTTCCTGGGGGCTCAGTAAACAAGAAAGCATTGATAAAATATTGTAACCAATGGTGGCCTTTATATACTTTGGAAGATCAGGAGAAATGGCCTAAAAATGGAACTCTGAATTATAATACACTGTTACAATTAATGTTGTTTTTGAGGCGGCAGGGAAAATGGGATGAAGTGATGTATGCAGATACATTTTTCACTTCAAGAAACCACCCGGAGTGGCAGACAGAATGTTAAATTAATATAGCTCTGCCAGATCCCTAATTTTGGCTTTGGAAAAGGAAAGGGAAAACCATAAAGCTAAGCTGGAGAGATGTTTTCCAGCCTGTGATATTCCAGCCTGTGATATTGGGAGCAGAAGAACTTGGGAATGTTAAAGAAGTGTGGAGAGTGTATCGGAATCGGAAACATGTAGAGAAGAAAGAGCTGAGTCGTGCTATAGGCACGGCTACAGCGGCTGCTTTGGGACAAGTAGAAGCTGGTGGAGGGACTAATGTGAGAGGACGAGGCAGAGGTAGAGGACGAAGGACAGGCAGAGATGAGAAATTGAATTCTCTTGTGGGATGGGATCAGTGTGCATACTGTAAGTTTGGATGTTGGAAGTGAGACTGCCCTGGGGGGAGTGCCATGGGGCGGCTCCGGTGACTGAATTAGAACTAGACTGACAGGGACCTGGGGAATCTACCCTAGCAGATCCACTGATTAAATTAAAACGAGGAACTAGAGGAAATAAAGTGGAATTTTAAGTGGATACAGGAGCAACTTATTCGATCTTAAACCAGAGGAAAAGAATTTGTGAAACCTTTAGAGTATAAATCGGGAAAACAAATAGGACTGCATACATTTTTATACACGCCAAATCCTCCAGAAATCTTTATTAGGGTGAGAAGCAACATTTAAAGAAGGCAAAATGGAATTAGGAGTCAAAAATGATCAATTAATTGAAGTTTGGAGTTTATCTTTAATTCAATAGAAAAGCAAACAGGAGGACCTCCCTGAAATAGAAGAAATCCTTAATCAGGTATATCTGAGAGTATGGGCATCTGAAGTTCCAGGTAAGAAAAAAAAAAAAAATAAATCTTTGCCTGTTAAAGTAGAAATAAAAGGGGGTGCCTGTCCAATTAGAACAAAAGAATATCCCTTAAAATTGGAGGATCAAAAGGAAAACAAAGAAATAATTAAAAAAATGGATTATTAATTGAATGTGAATTGGGATATAACACTCTTATCTTGCCATTAAAGAAATCCGATGGGAAAATTTACAGATTAGTTCAAAATCCCAGAGTAATCAAATTGTGGAGGACATTCATTCAGTAGTAGCTAATCTATATACCTTATTGACTAAATTGAATACTAATCAGGGGTGGTTTACCCTTCTGGACTTAAAGGATACATTTTTCTGTCTGCCCCTGGCCAAAGAAAGTAAAAATTTATTTGCTTTCGAATGGGAAAACCCTGAAACAGGAAGGACACAGCTCACATGGACGGTGTTACCTCAGGGATTTAAAAACAGACTGACCACGTTTGGAAATCAATTGACACTAGAATTAGAATTCTGGGAAACACCCACCCAGACAGGAACTTAACTACAGTATGTGGATGACCTGATAATTGCTACCAAAACTGGGAAAGCATGTGTTCAATGGACTGTAGAATTGTTAAACTTTCTGGGGCTAAATGGATACCCAGTATCTAAACTGAAGGCTCAACTAATTCAAACTTGAGTATCTTATTTAGGATGCAAAATAACAGAAGGACAACCAGAACTTGGAGCAGCTAAGAAGGAGGCAATCTGCCAAACACCTTGACCATCCACAGTTAATGATATCCGGACATTTCTGGGAATGACTGGATGGTGTCAACTCTGGATCCATGATTATGGTGTTCTGAAATGGTGATAAGAACTGCTGAAAAAGGGTGGACACACACGTCACGAGTAAAAGGACCGGTAAAAGAATGGAAGGTCGTGACTGAACCTGGAGACATCAAGCTGACCCTAAAAAGGACTTAATGAGTAACTGAGGGAATTCATATTGACTCTTGTAAAATGATAAGGGAAATACAGGTATAACTGGGCTCAGAGTTTCAGTTGTTAAAAGTATATTACTGTTTGTAGGGAGGACCAGGAATCATTTTTGAGAAATCAGTTACAGTCCTTTTGCATTTGGTGTAAAATTATCACCTCATTGGAACAGTTGTTTCGAGGCAAATGATATTGCCATAATAACCAACAGAAAATATACCTCTGACCTACCAGAGAGGGCAAGACCGGAGGGAATAAGGTGTTGCAGCTGAAAAGGTCTGCCGAGGGCTGCAACCCCTGGGGCTGTGACCGCTGAGCACTATGATCCTGACCGGACCTCTTTTGGTGTTGGTCCTGATAAGACCCGTATGGGAAACTGCCGTGGCTGACAGAAATAACAACTGTACTGAATATGTTACTACAACTAGACAAGGGGAAGTGACCTCTCAAACACTGTTCTATCACACTGTGTATGAATGCAAGGGAATGGTAACTGGCTACTATATATATATTCAAACTCAATATGGACTTTGTAAAGAAGGAACTAAAATGGTATGTTTTAATCCGAAAAAACTCCCCTATCAATATTGGATAGAGATAAGAACAAACTCAGCAGAAGGAAGACTAATGGCAACAAGCCAAATAATAACTAATCTAAGACAACCTGTACGAGTAACCTTTGATGCCTGTGACACTATTGATGGTGACCTATATTCAAATTGTGGAAACTTGGATTGGAGGAGGTATTATAGAGAATGTGAATAATATATTTGTCTCCGAACAAAAGAGAAATCATATTTACCTACAGGTTGTTATGCAGATTGGGAATATGATAGTCAATCCAAAAGAAGTTACCATTTTCGTGGACATACTGGATGGAGTTGTGCCTGTTGGAGTACAACTCCTACCTGGGGATGGCCCCAAGAATGCAAGGAAACCCAATTGAGGGCAGAAATTAGAAAAGAAATAACTTTTGCCAATTGCACAGCCCATTCTTGTAATCCTGTCAATCTAACTATCTAGAATCCAGGACAATGGAGATGAGAGGAGGTAAAAATTGGACTAGTAATTTATGGAACTGGAGAAGATCCAGGGGTGATTTTACAAGTAGTAATTAAGGAAAAATCTAGAGAGTCAGTGCAACACCACTTATTATTCAATTCCTTTTATCATGAAATGGAAAGAGGAGTCCAATATGAAATTCCCACAGTTGCTAAAAATCTCTTTGTAAATCTTGATGAAAATATAGCTAAAGCACTGAATGTAACTAACTGCTATGTTTGTGGGGGAACTAACCAAGGGGAGAGATGGCCCTGGGAGGCAATGGAGAATAATATAAGCAACCCTGCAATTTGGAAAAATCGAAAAGGGAAAAACAGAAGACAACAATGGATCTTACAAACAAATATAATTGGGAAAAGTTGTTGGCAGAATTTAGAAAATGGTGGGAAACCAGTAGGAAATTTACTTTGTAAAGGGGGTTATATATGGAACAGAACAAAGACTGGGAAAAATGGGGAAATCCTATAGAAATAAATCAGTGATTCAGTAACTGGACTAATGAAACTAACATATGAAACGGTTGGCCCACTCCAGATGGACATGATTGGATCTGTGGTAAAATAGCCTTTGCATTTTTACCTCAAAATTGGACAGGATCATGTATATTAGGAACCATCAGACCCAGTTTCTTTTTGTTGCCTATAAGCCGAGAGGAATGCTTGGGAGTCCAGTTATATACAGAAACAGGTGAACTAAGAAAAAAAAAACACCGATATAAAAGAGAACTACAAATTGGTAATTGGAAAGACAATGAGTGGCCACCTGAACGAATAATTTCTTATTATGATCCAGCGACTTGGGCTGAAGATGGGTCCTGGGGATACAGGACTCCTATATATATGCTGAATAGGATTATAAGATTACAAGCTGTAGTAGAAATAATAGTAAATAAAACAGAAAATGCTTTAAGACTAGTTGCAAAGCAAAATACTAAAATGAGAACTGCAATATACCAGAATCGTTTGGCTTTGGATTATTTGCTAGCTCAAGAAGGAGGGGTCTGTGGCAAATTCAATCTCAGTAATTGCTGTTTAGAAATAGATGATGAGGGAAGAGCCATAAGTGAACTTGTGGGAGAAATGAAAAAGATAGCCCATGTTCCGGTATCAACCTGGAATGGAATCAATTTAGGAGGATTGGGATCTTGGGGACAATTCTTAAATAGGGACTGGATCACTAAAATCGGTATAGTGATATTAGGAATATTTGGAGGACTATTAATTATTCCACGTATAATCCCATGTTTCACCAGATTGATACATACAGTTACACAAAACATGCAATTAACCATCATGCCATTGGAACCAGAAAATAAGGGAGGAACCCACTCGTTAATGATATTAAAAACAAAGATGACTCCATTATTATCTGCTGCTCAAAAGGCAGTTATTAAATTGGAGGCCAAGACACGAATCAATAAGTTACATAAAAACAAAGGGGGGAATTGTGAGGTATATAGGAATGATTCGTGTCAGAAATTTAGGGGTCCTTGTCATCATTGCACTTTGGGAGGAATCGAAAATCATGTCTAGAATGTATATGAATTATCAGGTTAAGATGGGAGTTCCTGTAAATACAATGATGAAAAGAAAAGAAGGAACAAAGGAATAATCCTTCCTAATCAAAGTCTTTGTTACTTTAAGGGGTACTTTGTTTAACTACTTGAATGTCTCAAATGCTTTGCTAACTACAGAGGGTGTTTTGTTTAACTGCTTGAATACATTAAGGGGGCTAGGTAATCAAGGGATACATTCTGTTACGGAATGAGGTGAAACTTGTGTATTCAATATGTAACTATATAAGAAATGGAATTGAGGGGGCTAAGATAGTGGTTAAGCTTGTGACAGACATTCCCTGTTAATGTATTGCCAACGAATTCAATGACTGTTTAAGAAGTTTCATCACCCAAAGATAAGATCCCAGCAACAGGAGGAGAACAATGAAAAAGAACCATGTCGATATTCGGGTGAAGGAGATGACAGGATTGGCTGAAACCCAAAACCAAGGAGTATAAGAGACTGTACCCCAGAACTCTCGGTGTGCGTTGCTGGTGGAGTGAAGGCTCCCCTGCGCACCCAGCGCTGCTTGCTTATTGCCTCTCAATAAATTGTAAATAAATTAAATTTGGACCAAAACCCTGTCTATGCTAAATTTTTATAACACAGGCACAACAGGAGGAGCAAATACCATAGATGTAGCACACTTCCCTGCCTCTGACTGACTTTGTGAAGGAGCAGCGGTCAGGAAAACAGATGCCACTGCTGCTCAATCCGATTTTATTTCCTTAAAAGTTCAATTACCAGTCTCCATAGTGCAGAATGCTCCTGCGCTTCCTTTGTCCCTTTACTGATCTCATCCCACACCACCTGGCCTATACGTTCCCATTCAGAAACCTCAAAGGCAGCTTGCACGGTGGGGATAAAGCCATGACCACGGGACCACTTTAACAGCCTCTGTAAGGTGGCACTATCATATCGGAGTCCTCTCATAGAGAGAATATGTAGGAGGAGTTAAACCAAGTGATAAGTAGGAGGACAGGAGGATTATTATGTCTCTGGTGCTAATGAACCAATTAAGCTGGTATAAGCATCTATTGGGTGTGCTTCAAAGGCTGCCAGAAGTGAAGATTGTTGGAAGAAGTAAACGACCCTCAGAGACCACCAAAACAATTCTGTATGCATGCAGGGAACTTTCTGGAAAATTATGTAATCTGTATGTAGCCTCATGAATATGTATGTATGCCCAGGGACTATATAAGGGTGGCTTGTGTAGCAATTGGGGGACACACGTTAGGAGGACCTATCCCCCACGTCTCCCGCCGCCACAATAAAGAATACCTGCTTGTCAGCTTGAAAACTTTGTTGAAAAGTTTGTTCCTGGAGTTTTCTCTGAATCAGAGCCCAGAGAAGTGGTTTAGTCTTGTCGTGGTTTAACCCCACCCAGACAGCTTGTTCACCCACTCCCCCCCCCTTCTTGCCCTCCCCCTACTCCTGGAGGGACGGAGAGGAGAATCACAAAGAATGCAACTCCCACGGGTTGACATAAGAACAGTTTAGTAACTAAGTCATAACACAAATCACTACTGCTATCACCAATAATAGTAATGATAAAGGAAATAACAAGGGAAGAGAATACAACACCTCATCCCCAGCTGACCGATAACTCGCCCCCCCAGCCCAACCAAGCACCAACCGATACCTCCTCCAACCCTGCAGTCCTTGCCCTTCCGGGTAACTCCCAGTTACCTCCTGGGCATGACGTGCTGTGGTATGGAATACCTCTTTGGTCAGTTTGGGTCAGGTGTCCTGTCTCTGCTTCCTCCCGGCTTCCCCTCCTCCCTGGCAGAGCATGAGGCTCACAAAGTCCTTGGCCAAACCAAAACATCATTTTTATCAGCTTTGTTCCCAGCCCGAAAGTCAAAACACAGCACTGCACCAGCTACCAAGAAAGAGAAAAATTACTGCTAAACATAGGACAAGGCTGAAGCACACAGCTATAGGTCTGATTTATACTGCCCTTCCCTAGCCAGGGAAGGTGGCAGTGTTGAGACCTGTGCCTGCGTCGCCTGAATCCCTGGGGGCTGGGAGGTGCGTGTCTGTACTAACCACACTACATGGCTCTGGGCCCCTTTGTGGGCACTGAGCAGGAATGAAGGGGCACCTGCTCCTGCCCGGTGTTTGGTGCAGCTAATTTTGGGTGAGGAATGTCCCGCATCCACATTAGCCAAGCCTTTGGCAAGCCTTTCCTCCCCTAAGAGGGAAGAAATGCTTGAGAACTACAAGGCAAAAGGTGAGTTCAGGGAGAAGAAACAGGACATTACAAAGCTCAGGAAAATGTAAGGTAGGAGCTGATGCAGCCTCCTCTGAATGCCAAAGGGGCTTTAAGTGGGCTTTGCCTTGCAGTTCTGATACAGAATTAAACAGGTATTCCATTGTGTATAGAAACATAGTCATGGACAAAGCTACAAGATCTCTCAAGGAAGGCATGCAACAGAAGGATTGGATATCTTCTTTCAAATTGATATGGACCTTCCTCCTGTTGATAAGGCCTGAGAAACAGGTAAACAGCTCCAGGAGAAAACAGCTAGAGCAGCCTCTCAAGGCTGTAAATTAGTCCAAACAAGAACATGCAGTTAACTGGCAAGACTAAACACACATTCTAATGTCCTTAACTAACAGATTGCCATCAAAGGGTAAAATGAGTGGGGGTATTTCTCCCTAAACAACCATCACAACCCACAGAAACTACCCCTCAAATTCACATCTACACAAATTACCATACGCATGCATAATGAGAATTGGGTGGGCATTTTGTGGAATCATGGTGAATATGTACATAATGAAGATATATAAGCTGTAAACTGTTTCTTCTTGGGGTGAGTGATAGGTGGAGCAATCCCCCTTGCACCTGGTACCATAATAAAGTAATGTCAGTTTCTAACCTGTCATTCTGGTTGGAGTTTATTTTCCGGATTTCAGTGACAGATCCTTCAGAAAAAAATATCTTGGAGAGCAAGGGATGAACAGAGAGGACTGAAAACCCAGATGTTGGGAGACAACACCTTGCTGGGAGAGGTTAAATTCAGCAGAGAGAGATTCCTCCAGGCTGGGAGATCCATGCAACTGTTCTTCAGTCCCACCTTACTGCCTGGGGTTTAAAAAAATGAAGGCAGAAGAGAGGAGGCAGGGATTAAGTACTGTGAGAAAAATATAGGGGAGTTTGTTATGAGTGAGCTATAGGTGGAAGGGAAAGTCTGTAAAGCATGGGGTTCCAGGTTGTGGGCCCCAGCCAAGGGAGTTTGTGGTTGGTAACAGGAACATCTGTATACAGATAAGGAGTTTATGTAACTGCAAGGCTTGAATGCAGGCTCCAGAAGCAAAGTTCAGAAGCTCATTCGTGAGAAAGACTCGGAGCCTTCCTCCCCACAACCACCAGAGACCCTCCGAGAGCCGCCAGAGGGGAGGGGCTTGGGTTCACAGAAAATGTAAATAATTTCTCAGAGGAAGAATGGCATAATCAGAAGGTGAAACCTAGAAAGGTATATAAACCGTAAATATCTGCTGAGCAGGTGTGCTCATCTGTCTGTGGATGATGCACCCAGCATGCTGCTATTAAAGGGATCTTTGCTTCACAATTTCTGTCTGTAAAATTTTGATTGCTGAGCAGATTTCTCACAGTACTAGTTGGCTCCTTGGAACAGAGCACAAGGTAATTAAATTATTTGTAAGCACTTAGGAGAAAACAAGGGAGTGCCTGTCAATACCAGATGGTTGAGAACAGGCATCAGACACATCTGATGCCCCCTGATGTGAGCAGGGTCAAGGCTGAAGGTGCAATACCACTTGGTTTCAGCAATGTTTCTGGCCCTAAAGAAATGTCACCCAGGTGGGGATGCTCAAACGGACCAGGAAGCAATGCTTGGAGAGTAGTGAATCACGAGCAGTGGGGCCCAGCAGTGGGGCTGTTTCAGATGGCTCAAGGGGAGCTAGACCTTCAAACCCCTAATAGGGCAAGGGTTATGCTAGGACAACTGTCTGGGAGCATGAGCCCTGCCCGGGATGGGGGGGAAGGGTAAAGAAAAAAATACCAGGGAAATGAAGCCTCGGGAGAGCATTCCCCCAAAGCCTCACCGAGGCCGTCCCAAGACCACCCCCGACAGAACCAAACCAAGCCTACCGCCAGCACCCACGCGCGCAGCCCAACCGGCTGAACCTAGATGCGCTCAACGAACTCGGGCTGCTTCCCAAGCCCTCGCCTCTCACTCCTTCTCATCAATTGCAACCCTCCCCACGCACGTCTCTTTCCTCGACTGCGAACGAGGCGAAGCTTACCCGGATAGCGTCACGGTGAGACTTTAGGCCTGGGTTTTCCCATTGGTGGAATTTTGCCATTGGCTGCCCGACCTATGTCGCCCCGTAGAACAGCCATGGCAGGGGGCGGTGTTCTGATTGGCTAACGAGTGTTGTGCTTGGTTCGCGACGGAAAAGAAAGGAGAAGGAGGAAGAAGAGAAGAGGGAGAGATTTTCGTTTTCTCGATTGGCTGAGGTGCTGGCCGGGCGGAATTTCCGATTGGTCAGTGTACGCTGTTGCTAGGCAGGTGCGACATCACGAGACGGAGCTTCCTCTTTTGATGAGTCGGCTTTAAGGTTCAGTCAGCGTGAAGCTTTCAGTTCTGCTGCGAGCCTCTCCGAGATCTGCAGTTGCCTACTTGTTGTTTCTCGACTTCTCCTCGGTCCTTTTCCTCCCCCAGTACCATGGCCTCAGGATCCGAGTAAGTGTGGGCTGCCCGCTGACAGGCCACGGCCTAGGGCCAGTCGTGGTGGTGCTGGGTCTGGTTCGGCCTGCTTCTCCTAATACTGCATCCGCGCTGCGCTGCCCAGGCCGGGCCCGGCAGCGAGGTCGATCCGGCGTTGATCCAGCTGTGTCATGCAGGCTCTGAGGAGGTGGGAGGGGGATAGGCGGCTCTTCACGCGCGCCCGGTCAGACGTCTGCCCGTAGGGGGGTCTCACGCGTTGCTGCCCCTGCCCCCTCCTTCGGCCGGGCCTCCCCGGCATGTGTTGAGTCATGAGGGGGGTGAGGCCTGGCTAGGTCGGGCCTTCCGCGGGGGCCTTGGCCGTGTCCTCGCCTGGGGCCATCCACCCTGGGATAAGCCTTAGCCAGGGAGGGCTTTGTTTTCTGGGTTTCCTGAAAGCGGTAGAGAGGCTGGTGGGGCAGCTACGGGGGAGAGGCCCGTAGCTGCCCTCGGGTCGGGGCTAGAAGTCACTTGGTAGTCGAAGAGGCCGGATATGTTGTGCCGGGCTGGCTGCTGTGGCAGCTGAGGCAGTCGGCTATGTTTTCGTTTCCATAGTCTTGCCTCACTCTGTTTTCAGTTCCACGCTGAGGGTCATTTTTTGTGCTCCTTAAATATAAGTATAATGTCGGTCTTTCAGCTCCTAGTCTACATGTGCAAGCCACTTCATTGCCATTTGAGAGGAGTAAAAATAGAGCCTAAAGAGAATTTCCAAATCCAAGAATATTTCAAATTACTTGTTGGCCTTGCCAGATGTACTTTCAGTCCCTTTAGAAAGTGTCCGTGGTGTATCTTCTTTCCTTTTGCAACTCCTGCAACTTAGACCTACTTGGTCCTACTAAATCAGTTCCAGCAAGGTATGCCAAGAATGTAGTGTCCCTAGTAGACCTTGTGATGGAAGTGATGGCTTCAGAGGCATGTTTTGAGTCTGAGCAAGGTGAACAGTTTCTTTAAAAATAAGTTTTTACTTTTGCAAAGTTCTCACCATGTAGGAATCAACAGAAGTTACTCTGCAACTGGAAAACATTTGCCTTTTTAGTTGTAATTTTTGGGTCAATGCTGTTGGCAGCCATCTTGCTGAATTGAGCTTTAGCACAGAGAGTAGCATTGTAAGAGCTATTAGAGTGTGGTTTCTGATGAGATTCTCATCTTCATGTGCATACCTGTCTGAAACTGAGGACTTGACATTTTGAGAGTGGGTAAACTCACTGCTTGGTTGTTGAAACTGATGTGGCCTATTGTGTACAGGGGGGTTGTACAAGGGGGCTAGACAAAATGTACAGGGGGGTTGTACAAGGGGGTTAGACAAAATGTACAGAGGGGGTACTGCTTAAGTCATAGCTGGTTTAACGAGCTCAGCAGATGTCTTATCAGGCAGTACCAGAACAGAACCTCCTAATGAGGAGAATAGGGGGGGTTGTACAAGGAGTACCGCTTAAGTCATAGCTTGCTTGACAAGCTCAGCAGATGCCTTATCAGGCAGTACTAAGATAAAGCTTCCTAACGAAGGGAATAGCCCATTAAACCAGTTAGACATAGACCAGACCCATCCAGCTCCTAAAGAGCATGCGTGATGACCAGAGGTAAAAAGTTCAAGCCTGAGGAAGACTCGTTTACTTCATCTTGAAGACCCCTACCCACAAGAGGAAGACTACTTACTTCATCTGAAGACCCCTGCCCAAGACCACCAGGAGGCACTGCGCATGCGTGGAGAGCCTTTTAGCTCATTATAATACGAAGCAGGGATAGAATATGAATATGTATGACTTTACAGGATAAATGTAGAAGAAAAACGGCACTAAGACGTGCATGCCTTTTGGAGTACCAGTCCCCCGTGCGTCTTCAGCTGAATAAAGCATACCTACTTTACAACTTTAACGAAGTTGTGGAGTCTATTCCGCTATCAATTGTTACATGCTGTTTCAGTAAGTGGCTGCAGTTGTCAGATGTTTCACTCATTTGCTTCAATGCATAAAATGTTTTATGGATTTTTATTTACTTAATACTTACCTGGGGAAAGTAGTTCAGTCTATAACATGGATGTTCAGGGTGGTAAGAAACTACTGTCAGGTTTTATCTAGGAAGCAAGTTCATGAGGGTATTGATAAAATGGCACACCAGTATACAAAAGGCATGACTTCACTTTTGTTACTGAAGCTGGAATCATTTTGAGTTGGTGAATTTTCATTGTATATTTAGCATAGACTTGCAGGAGCAACTTAATTCCCTACTTTATGTGGAGCTTTGGCGATTGGTAGTAATTTTCAGAAGAATCAGTAATTACTTTCTGACCTCTTCATACTGTCCACCACAGTGCATAGCTTCTGGGCATTACTGTATGCTGAAGAAGGGGAGCTCTGGCACAGAGATAAACAATGAAGTATTATAAGTTGTAAAATGTCCCTCCCCACCTCTTCCCTATTTCAAATGGGGCTATTGGACTGCTTTACTGAGAGAGAAAAGGGAGCTGAGAATGGAAATGGAGAGCTCGTTATTGTTGGTCTTTAGGGTGAGTACATATTTGCTTCAATTTGATTTAAGTCTTATGCTTTAATATGCAAGCTTGGCCATTAGCTGTGCCATTATGTCCTCTTCTGGCTTCTGTCTAGAGTCAGGCTTGATGCAAGCTTAGACTTTCCTTTTAATTCCAAAACAGCTCTGAAGATACATTTTATGTTCAGTTCACCTCTGTTGAGTTAGTGAAAGAAAGGTGAGAGAAAGTGCATAAGGGAACTGACAAAAGGGGTGAGTAGAGGGATTTGCACTAGGCTTTCTGATGGGGAAAATTATTGAGGAGCTTTAGAAATTTCCTAGGTTAGCTCTGTCCTGCACTTTGCTGAATTTTAGCAACACATGTAGGAAAGTTGGCAGGAGAGAACCCCAACCCATTCTTTATACTTTCCTGCTTAGTATTTTCAGTTTGGGCTCTCCTTTCCTGACACATACATAATCTGGGATTGTCTGAGCGTGGTTGAGGTGCACAGACATATTTTCCTTCATTTCGGTTACAGTATGAGGAATCCCCAAAGAGATGCAATGAGGACAAATGGTGATGATGATATTCTGAGTTGCTACTGGAAAATGGGTAGTGCTTCTCTGTCCAAGTCCTTACACTTGTCAGTAGGAGAAATAACATCACTCTCCTGTGTAGCTGTCATGTAATTTCTTAACACCTTTGTTTCTTTGCAGAACTATCAGGCCAGATAAGTGAAGCTAACCCCATGCATATAGATGTATGCATGCTGTTACTTGGAGACTTTTATTCTATTTTTGTAATGCCTCCAAGCTTTTCACAGGATCATAAGGGTTGGAAGTGACCTTTGGAGATTGCCTAGCCCAACCCCCTGCCAAGGCAGGGCCACCTAGAGCAGGTTACACAGGAATGTGTCTAGGCAGGTTTTGAATGTCTCCGGAGAGGGAGACTCAACAACCCTCCTGGGCAGCCTGTTCCGGTGCTCTGCCACCCTCAGTTTAAAGAAGTTCTTCCTCATGTTGAGGTGAAACTTCTTGTGTTTCAGTTTATGCCCATTGCTCCTTGTCCTGTTGCTGGGTACCACTGAAAAGAGTCTAGCACCGTCCTCCTGGCACCCACCTTTGAGATATTTGTATGTTTTAATGAGATACCCTCCCAGTCTCTTCTTCTAGACTAAACAGGCCCAACTCCTGCAGTCTCTCCTCATAAAAAAAAAAGATGACCAGAGCCCTGATCATGCTTGTGGCCCTCCAGTGGACCCTCTCCAGTAGCTCCTTGTCTTTCTTGTACTGAGGAGCCCAGAACTGGACACAGTACTCCAGATGTGACCTCACCAGTGTCGAGGAGAGGGGGAGGATCACCTCCCTTGACCTGCTGGCCACACTCCTCCCAATGCATGCCAGGATACTCTTGGCCCTCCTGGCTGCAAGGGCATACTGATGGCTCATAGTCAACATAGCATGCACCAATACTCCCAGCTCCTCAGCTGAACTGCTGTCTAGTAAGTCAGCCCCCAACCTGTACCGGTACTTGGGGTTCTTCCTCCCCAGGTGCAGTACCCTACACTTGCCCTTGTTGAACCTCATTAGGTTTCTCTCCACCCAGTTCTCCAGCCTATCAAGGTCCTGCTGAATGGCAGCACAGCCTTCAGGTGTATCAGCCACTGCCCCATCTTTGCATCATCAGCAGACTTGCTAAGGGTACACTCTAGCCCTTGCTCAAGATCACTGATAAGCAAGTTGAATAAGACCAGACCCAGTATTGATCCCTGGGGTATGCCACTGACTACAGGACTTCAGCTGGATTCTGCTCTGCTGTTCATAACCCTGTGAACTGCCATTCAGCCATTTCTCAAAGCACCTCACAGAGAGAGAGAAAACTATAAAAAAAAAAACAAAACCAAAAAAAACAAACCAACAATAAACAGAAGTGTTGCATAATACAATTGCTCACTGCCTCCTGACTGATAGCCAGCCCGAACCGAGCAGTGATCAGTCCCTTCTGGGTGATTCCCCCCAGTTTCTGTATTGCGCACGACATCTGTAATATGGAATAACTCTTGGTCTAGTTTGGGTCAGGTGTCCTGTCTCTGCTTCCTCTTGGCTTATTGTGCCCCTCGTCACTGGCAGAGCATGAGAGACTAAGGAAGTCCTTGATTGGGGTAAGCATTACTTAGCAACAACTAAAGCCACTGGTGTGTTATCAGCATTGTTCTCAGGCGAAAGCCAAAACACAGCACTGGACCAGCTACTAGGAAGAAAATGAACTCTATCCCAGTTGAAACCAGGATACCTGATTGTCCTGGGTTCAGCAGTAGCAGTCATTTTTTTCTCCTCCTCAGTAGCTGGTGCAGTGCTGTGTTTTTTGACTTTCATCCTGGGAACAATGCTGATAACACCGATGTTTTTAGTTGTTGTTACGTAATGTTTACTCTGACCAAGGGCTTTATGAGTCTCATGCTCTGCCAGGGAGGAACGGAAGCCAGGAGGAAGCAGAAACAGGACACCTGACCCAAACTAGCCAAAGGGGTATTCCATACTACAGCATGTCATGCCCATGGTGGGAAACCGGGGGCAGTTACCTGGAAGGGCTAGATCACTGCTCGGGTTGGGCTGGGTATTGGTTGGTGGCTGGTGAATAGTTGTATTCTCTCCCCTTGTTATTTCCGTTATTATTATTATTGGTGGCAGCAGTAGTGGTTTTGTGTTATACCTTAGTTACTGGACTGTTCTTATTTCAACACGCGGGAATTACAGAATCATAGAATAGTTAGGGTTGAAAAGGACCTTAAGATCATCAAGTTCCAACCCCCCTGCCATGGGCAGGGACACCTTGCTCTAAACCATATCACCCAAGGCCTCGTCCAACCTGGCCTTGAACACTGCCAGGGATGGAGCATTCACAACCTCCCTGGACAACCTATTCCAGTGCTTCACCACCGTAATAGGAAAGAATTTCCTCCTTATATCCAATCTAAACTTCCCCTGTTGAAGTTTTAACCTGTTGCCTCTTGTCCTATCACTACAGTCCCTAATGACAAGTCCCTCCGCAGCATCCTTGTAGGCCCCCTTCAGATACTGGAAGGCTGCTATGAGGTCTCCACACAGCCTTCTCTTCTCCAGGCTGAACAGCCCCAACTTTCTCAGCCTATCTTCATATGGGCGGTGCTCCAGTCCCCTGATCATCCTCGTGGCCCTCCTCTGGACTTGTTCCAACAAATCCATGTCCTTTTTATGTTGAGGACACTAGAACTGCACACAGTATTCCAGGTGAGGTCTCACAAGAGCAGAGTAGTCACCCTCCTTTTGATGCAGCCCAGGATACGGTTGGCTTTCTGGGGTGCAAGCGCACACTGCCGGCTCATGTTCATTTTCTCATGGACCAGCACCCCCAAGTCCTTCTCCTCAGGACTGCTCTGAATCTCTTCTCTGCCCAACCTGTAGCTGTGCCTGGGATTGCTCCGACCCAGGTGTAGGACCTTGCACTTGGCATGGTTAAACTTCATGAGGTTGGCATCAGCCCACCTCACAAGCGTGTCAAGGTCTCTCTGGATGGCATTCCTTCCCTACGGCGTATCAAGTGAATTATATTCTTTCGATTTTCCCCATTCCTCGGGGGGGGGGGGGGGCCCCCCCCCCAGGGAATGAGCCAGCGGATGCATGGTTTCTGGGTTGCCAGCTGGGCTTAAACTAGGACACTGACAGTATGTTGTTTTCAGTTTTCTTATTGCGCTTTCAGTTTTCCTGGAAATCCCAGAACTTTTAGGGCTTTACCAAGACCACATATTAGGTTAAAGATGGAATTCATGAGCTCTTTCTAGATGTGTCCAGCAGTCCGTCTTGTGTCTTTTTAGGTTTAGAGAATAGATCTGTAACATCTCACATGGTCATTGAAAGGGATGGATGTCAATTTCTTAGCTCTTGCACTATTTAATCAAGAGAGGAAAAAGGCTGGCAGTCCTGGAAAGACATGTTTTACAAGCCCTTCTGTTGTTAATTTAAAATAATGTTGCTTTTCATTTTTGACGTATTTCCTATGCTAATAGGGCTTATGCAAAGCTTGAAAATCTTTTGGAAACAAGCTGGTTGCCCTCATAAGCTTGCTTGGTGGTGTTCCCCCTTTTACATGAGAAAGAAAAGTGTCGATACTGTGTAGTCTGTTTTGGAAAAAACTCTATTTTGAGGGGTAGGGGGACCTTGGTTAACATAACACTCTAGGTATGTCACCTGTCTCTGATACACTTAAAAATGCAGTGAGCATGCCAAGTAATGCGCTGTTGCCACAGTCTGTGTTCATGCTGTGTAGCTGCTTGTTCTGCGACCACTCAAGGTTTGATTTCTGGTTATTTTTCTCCATAAAACATTGAAACTGAGCCAAAGTGTATGGCAACATCTCATTGATCGCTTCATAGCTATTTCCATTTGAGGCTAGTAAAGTAGTTATATTTAGTGACAGAAAATATTCTGCTTTGAACTCCTGAAGCTGATGCCTAGGAATAATATTCTTCTTTGTCTTACAAACAATAATAGTTTCTGAAAGACAAGCCAACAAAGAAACGGGTAGAAAATGGAGAACAAAACAGTGGGGTGGCTGGAAAGGGGGGAGCAATATTACTTAGACTCATTAATTTCTGTTTTCTTTGCCAGTTCTAAAGCGGATGACTTATCAACTGCAATTCTGAAGCAGAAGAACAGGCCAAATCGGTTAATTGTTGATGAAGCCATCAATGAAGACAACAGTGTTGTGTCACTGTCCCAGGTGTGTAATCTATAAAAGCAAAGCATTTAATCTGGTAATATGCAAGCTGTTGCTGTCTATTAACTTGAGTTGTAACTTTTCAACATGAATCTAAGTATTTGTATCAGAAGCTGCAGCAGTTACAAGTGAGGGAGGTGGGTTGTCTTGTTTTCTAACACGCTTCCATGATAAAATATATTTTGATTCTCAACTTTTAGGTTTCAGATGAATTTGTGCCCTTAGTCTGGCTTTCAGGATTAACTCTTGACTGGTGTAGTGGGAGCCTCTGCCTTTATAGATCTAGTATATTGCTTCCAAGATGTAATTCTACAAAGTCAAGTAACTCTCCTTCAAATGCTTGAATTCTTGTTTTGTCAAAAGCTTGTTCTATGCTGTTATTGTTTGCAGGCAAAAATGGATGAATTGCAGCTGTTCAGAGGAGACACTGTTCTGCTAAAAGGAAAGAAGAGGAGAGAAGCAGTCTGTATTGTTCTGTCAGATGATACCTGCTCAGATGAGAAGATTCGCATGAATAGGGTTGTTCGTAACAACCTGAGAGTGCGCCTGGGTGATGTGATCAGGTTAAGACTAGTTTGCTAACTGTTGCATATCCCTGGGTGTCCTAAATAATTTGTGCATTGGCTCCAAAATTATTTGGTCTGTAGCAGAGACAGGGCCTGCAGGAATTATTCTTATGTCTTCCAGAGGAGATCACCGAAATCTGTTCAAGCATGTGTCTTGCAGATTAGTACTAAAAAATTTATGCTAAAGATTCTTGAAGTCTCTTTGGGACCTTCACGAGCCCAGGTCCTGTCATTAAATTAAGTTGTTCTATTACCCCACTGTTGTCACAGTCATCTTCCCAAATTTACTTTGTTAAATGAATTCACAAACTTTTCATGTCTAAATTTTTTATGTCTACAAAGTTAATTGTGGAAAGCTGTAAGCAACACTGTAATTGATCCCATGGTAGGGTTAGCTCAAGCACTGAGCTGCCCTATGCCAAGCAGAAGTTAAAACTTGCTAGAAGTGAGTGACAGAAACATGAAGCAGCCAAATAGCAAAATTAAAAGTTCTCTAGGGTTGTTTATATTCCAATTTTTATTGTAAAATAATTTTTAAATTAGGAATGCTTTGACGTTGTTGCAGGAATTTTGTGCAGCATTTGCAGAAGGTAGTGGGAAAGCACTGAAGTATACATCTTGGTTTATAGGAGGCAGATTCCATTCTATGATGGGAGTGGGGAGGTGGGAAATGTGAGCATTTCTTAAATATAAAAAAGCTTATTTGCAGCCTTAAATATGTAAGGGCTGAACATCTTCCTAATCTGGAATATTGTACATGTTCTGGGAAAATTTGAGCCTGGTTTCTGACACTAGACTTCCTGGGGTGATATCTGGAATAATCTTTAAATGCCAAATGTGTTTCATGTGAACTTTGTAGAGGAGAGGAACAAGCCTGTTTCACCTGTCTCTCTACCGCTAGAAAATGCAAGTTTTAAACACCACTGTAGTTGGAAAAGAAGTGTGCTTAGAGCCAGTCTGGATTTAAAATAAAAGTGAATCCTTACTTTAACCTGATGTGATATTACTGTTGGAATAATTTCTAGTGTGACAGTTGTGCACTCCCCTTCTGTTCTGAGACTGTAGTGGTTCTTAGCATTTCGGATGTGTTACTGGTTGTCTTAGCTTTGTTGCAAGGGTCAGAAAATTCATATTTCTTACCCTCAAAGTTTTTCTTGCTGATCTTTAAGTACTTACTATGTGACTTTCTGTGGCCTGGTTTCTGCCAAAATCCAGGCTCGTGCATTAATTGCTTCCTGCTTGTAGTCTGTCAACTTTTCCTTCTGGGGCAGTCTGTCTTTTCCTTTACTCTTCTGCTGTATCCTCTCCGTAAAGCATGTGGTGAAAGACTCTATTAAGAGTCTCAAACAAAGTAGCATATGAGAAGTTGCATGCTCAACTGCAGTTCCATGTAGGCTTTTCTTAGCTGTCAAACCTAGTTGAGCTTTCTGCTTCTGCCACAGCTTGGTATTCTGAGGTTTTGCTACAGTAGGCTGTTTGCCTACACTGTAAAATAATAGTTAAAATTTTGATTTAGAGAGAGACCCAACCCTGTACCAACCCTTACAGTTGGTTCAGCAGTAGCTCCTTGTTGAAACAAAAGTTAGCTTATGACTCTCACAGGTCTTGAGGCTGCATTAGTAACTTGTAAATGTGCTTTGGGGATGGTGACGGGGGCTACAAAAGAGCAGGGAGTAAGAAGAAAGTATGAGACTCCCCAGCAGTTTTGGATAGAGCTGAGAGGAGTGAAGGAGATAAGGCATGTGTTGTGATTATTAATGCTCTGATGGGCATGATTTTTGCCCTGTCAGCATTGTTATGCAGGTGGGAAGCCTCACCAGGGCCTTGGAGGGGCTTTGCTGGCATTTGTACTGGCTTGGGAAGGGACATCACTGTCTTGTCCAGACTAGGGTATATGTCCAGGATGATATGGTTAACTGGAGTTTTCTTCTATTGCAGCATCCAGCCTTGCCCAGATGTGAAATATGGCAAACGTATACATGTGCTACCAATTGATGACACAGTAGAAGGGATCACAGGGAATCTGTTTGAAGTCTATCTCAAGCCGTACTTCCTGGAAGCATACAGACCTATCAGGAAAGGTAATAGGCCCTGTTTTTAAAGTCCTGGTAGGCAGTGAGTGTGAGCTAGTACTAAGACTGAATAAAGAGAATTTCTAGAAGCTTGCACAGATCTCCACAAAGCATTAGACTGACATATGAAAAGCGAGACTTTCCTGGTGCTGGTTTAATTTTTTCCTAATCTTCAGAAGAAAGGGTAATATCAGGTGCTGACTGGCAGAGCAGCTTGATAGTTCTCTTACAGTTCTTTTGCTACATGGGATGGGAGAGCATCAGAAAAGGTTCACGTAGAACCTCTGTTTAATGAGATTTTTCTCCACTTGATGGGTTTGTGGAGTTGCCTGAATATTAATCAGTTGACTGGATATACTAGCTGGCACCCTGACTAAATTCACTTTTTCAAAGGAATTTAATAACTGGGAGAGTGCATAAAAAACAAATATACTTTTAGAGTTATGCTAGTAGCACTTCTGCTGGAACAAATAGATCCTAATGGTGGAGTTTGAGATCCTTAGGGTGGCTAGGAGGGTATGCAGCAAGCTGGCTACCCTGGACTTCAGGAGAGTGGATTTTGGCAACTTGAGGAATCTGCTTGGTGGAGTACCATGGGATAAAACCCTGGAGGGAAGAGGGGTCCAATAAAGCTGGTTAATATTCAAGGATAACTTCCTCCAAGCTTAGGAGCAATGCATCCTGACAAAGAGGAAGTCAGACAGGAACACCAGGAGGCCTGTGTGGATGAACAAGGAGCTCCTGGAGAAACTCCAGTGTAAAAAGGAGGCCTACAGAGGGTGGAAGCAAGGACGGTTAGAGTGGGAAGAACATAGAGAAATAGTCGGAGCAGCGAGGGATTAGGTTAGGAAAGCTAAAACCCTGACAGAACTCAATCTGGCCAGGGACATTAAGGACAACAAGAAAAGCTTCTATAGGTACACTGAGGATAAAAGGAAGATGAGGGAAAATGTGGGCCCTCTCCATAAGGAAATGGGAGACCTAGTTACCTGGGACATGGAGAAGGCTGAGGTACGCAATGACTTTTTTGCCTTGGTCTTCACCAGGAAGAACTCCAGCCATACTGCCCATGTTGCAGAAGGCAGGGACTGGGAGACTAAAGAATCACACACTGTAGGATAAGATCAAGTTCGAGATCATCTAAGAAACCTGAAGGTACACAAGTCCATGGGACCTGATTGAGATGCATCTGTGGGTCCTGAGGGAACTGGCAGATGTAGTTGCCAAGCCATTATCTATCATATTTGAGAAGTTGTGGCAGTCTGCTGAAGTTCCTGCTGACTGGAAAAGGGGAAATATAACCCCCATTTTTCAGAAGGAAAAAAAGGAAGACCCAGGGAACTACAGCCCAGTCAGTCTCACTTTGGTATCTGGCAAGATCATGGAGCAGATCCTCCTGGAAACCATGCTAAGGTACATGGAAAATAAGGGAGTGACTGGTGACAACCAACATGGCTTCATTAAGGGCAAGTCATGCCTGACCAATTTGGTGGCATTCTAAGATGGGGCCATGGCATTGGTGGATAAGGGAAGAGCAACTGATGTTGTCTACCTGCACTTGTGCAAGGCATTTGACACTGCCCCACACGACACCCTTGTCTCTGAACTGGAGTGGCATGGATTTGATAGATGGACCACTTGGTGGATAAGGAATTGTCTGGATTGTTGCACTTAGAGTTGTGGTCAATGCCTCGATGTCCAAGTGTAGATCAGTGACTAGTGGTGTCTCTTGGGGGTCAGTATTGGGACCCATCTTGTTCAACATCTTTGTCAGCAACATGGACAGTGGGATTGAGTGTGCCCTCAGCAAGTTTGCTGATGACACTAAGCTGTGTGATTTGGTTGATACACTGGAGGTAAGGGATGCCATCCGGAGGGACCTTGACAAGCTTGAGAGGTGGGCCAGCGCAAACCTCATGAAGTTTAACAAAGCCAAGTGCGAGGTCTTACACCTGGGTCAGGGCAACCCCAAGCACAAATACAGGCTGAGATGAGAATGGATTGAGAGCAACCGTGAGGAGAAAGACTTGGGGTGCTGGTTGATGAGAAGCACAACATGAGCCAGCAGTGTGTGCTCACAGCCCAGAAAGCAACCGTGTCCTAGGCTGCATCAAAAGAAGTGTGACCAGCAGGTCAAGGGAGGCAGTTCTTCCATTGTGCTCTTGTGAGACCCCACTTGGAGTACTGTGTTCAGCTCTGGGGGCCCCAGTGCAAGAGGGATGCAGACCTACTTGAGCAAGTCCACAGGAGGCCATGAAAATGCCCTGAGGGCTAGAGCATCTCTTCTATGGAGACAGGCTGAGAGAGCTGAGTTTGTTCAGCCTGGAGAAGGCTATGGGGACACCTTATAATAGTCTTCCAATACTCCCTTATGAGGAGAGGCTGAAGGAGCTGGGTCTCTTCAGCTTGGAGAAGAGGAGACTGAGGGGTGACCTCATCAGTGTTTACAAATATGTAACGGGTGGGTGTCAGGATGATGGAGCTAGGCTTTTTTCAGTGATATCCAGTGATAGGACAAGGGGCAATG
Organism: Neopsephotus bourkii; assembly: GCF_033783945.1. Classification (NCBI taxonomy): domain Eukaryota; kingdom Metazoa; phylum Chordata; class Aves; order Psittaciformes; family Psittacidae; genus Neopsephotus; species Neopsephotus bourkii. The sequence continues at coordinate 20,034 of NW_026901088.1, read as the reverse complement.
GGTGTAAACTGGAGCATAGAAGGTTCCACGTTAACATCAGGAAGAACTTCTTTACTGTGAGAGTGACAGAGCACTGGAACAGGTTGCCCGGGGGGGTTGTGGAGTCTCCCACATTGGAGATATTCAAGGCCCGCCTGGACAAGTTCCTGTGTGATGTACTCTAGGTTACCCTGCTCTTGCAGGGGGGTTGGACCAGATGATCTCTTGAGGTCCCTTCCAACCCTTGGGATTCTGTGATTCTGTGATAGAAATCTGAAGAGGAACTTTTGACAAGGGCCTGTAGGGACGGGACAAGGGGGAATGGCTTTAAACTGACAGAGATTGAGATGAGATCTTAGGAAAAAATTCTTTAGTATGAGGGTGGTGAGGCGCTGGCACAGGGTGTCCAGAGAAGCTGTGGCTCCCCCATCCCTGGAAGTGTTCAAGGCGAGGTTGGATGGAGCTTTGAGCAACCTGGTCTAGTGGAAGATGTTCCTGTCCGTGGCAGAGGGTTAGAACTGTATGATCTTTAAGGTGCCTTCCAACCCAAACCGTTCTGTGATTCTTTGACTCTAATACAGTATAAACACCAGTTGAAATTATACAGGTTCTATAGCCCTGTTTAACCAGGAGTCATAGTGCAGTATTATATATAATTCTGCTTCTGGAGGCAATTAGTATCAACTAGTTATAACAACTTTTTTTTTATTAAGTTGGGCCTTTTTGCCTGTTTTAGAAATGCTAAATTAAAACTGAGTGGAAAAGAAATGTGATTCCTTGTGTTTATATTCTATTTAAGCAGTGTTCTTTTCTGTTGTGTTCTGGTTTTGTTTGCTGTTTGTTTCCGGATGAAATTTGAGAACTACTGCTTCAGGTGCTTGGGTAGTTACAGTACATGCAGCTTTTGAGTTAAAAATGCAGAGCAGCGTTAAAAGTGCCAGTACTGTATGTCTGTGTAACCCACTTCCTAGTCCTCTGTGGCTGCTAGTAGTGTAAGGGTTGACATTTTGCAGACATCTGTTGCAGCAGGCTACTGAAGTGTGGGGTTTTACAGGTGATATCTTCTTAGTGCGTGGAGGGATGCGTGCAGTGGAATTCAAAGTGGTGGAGACAGATCCAAGTCCTTACTGCATAGTGGCTCCAGACACAGTGATCCATTGTGAAGGAGAGCCCATCAAACGAGAGGTGAGCAGAATCCTGCTGTGTGGTTCTACTGAGTCCCCCCCATCTGAAATCTGTTTTAGTGACAGTCCTTGAGAGCAACAGTGTTTGCAGTTCCTGTTTTGGCATTTTGTGTATTGAATATAATGATTAAAACATCTGATTTCAGGAGATGATCTGCTGCTGAAGGTAGCCAGAGAAATGGGCTTCCTGTATCCTTCCTTAGATGCTGAGAAAGCACCAATGCTTAGGTTTGCTAAAGAGATGCTATACTTTGGCAGCAGCTGGCTTTGCATCTGCTTCCAGATATCTCATTCTGTACTTAGATTCATCTTTTAATTCTAAAGTTCCCGCAGTCCATAGCAGGGAGTGCTAAATTTCATGGCATGTGAAAAGAAAGCAATTAGTACTTTTTCAGTGAGAAACTTGAAATCTCTAAATGGTTTTTAATATTTTTATTATTATTATCCCCCCCCCCAGTCCCTTAAGGTATCTAGCCTTGAGTGTACCAACCTTGAGGCAGCCTGAGTGGATTGTCTGTCAGGTCTTGGCCACCTTACTGTTACAGAGTAGGAAATCTCAGAGAAATGAGCCAAAGTGGTTGTATACTTCATAAAGTAAGTTCCTTTTTACTACCTGCAAGTCAGGGTGAATGCTGATTTGTAGTTAACTACCTTGTGACAAAATCACCTCTCCTTGACACTTGTGAGACTATGACTGGCCACTGGGTGAGTCCAGTTTGGGTTCTTCAGGACACATCAGAGACAGATGGGATCAAGTTCATCCAAGGAATGAAGGAGAAGCAGCTGGGAGAGTGGGTTGACGCATGATGGAAAAGGGAAGGCAGAGGCAGGCTTACCTGCAACTGCCTGATGGGAAGGGGTAGATAAACAGGCTCTTGAGAGAGCTGTGTGCAGGGACAGGACTAGAGGCAATGGCACAAGCTGGTTCAAGGGAAATTCCCAATAGATATTAGGGAAAAGACTTCCCCAAACCCTGGAGCAAGGTCCAGAGAGGGCAGGAATCTCCAGACCTGGAGACCTTCAGTGCTTGATAGAGCCAGACCCTGAGCAACCTGCTTTGAAGTAGTAGTTCCTGTTTGTGGTGCTTGGACTGAAACCCCTCTGAGATTCCAGGCTGTGTTGTTTTATTATTTTAGTGTTGCCTAATGTTACAGATAATGAAGGCCAGTAGAGATCTGGACAGGCAAATGAATGGATACTGAAAGAGTTGGTTACAGTTGGTCTTATCTGCACATCTGGATCTTGACATTTTCTCTTAATTTCAAAGGAAAACACTATGTTGGGCAAACTGTAGCTGGGATATGTCAAGTAATTAGAAATATCACTTAGAGTTTAAAGAATAAGTATATTTTATCCTGGGCTTCATTGTCTATTGTTATCTTTGTTAACCACATCAGAAGGTTTCAGAGCTTGTTTTACACTGGAGTCTGTAGGGAACCTGGCAGTAGAGGCTTTTATTCAAGAGGGTATGCTTCAGTGAGGTGTAGGTACATGAAGGCATTTCCCTTTGCATGTCTGGGAAGAGAGAACTAAGAAACAATTGTAGAAGACACCAGGAAGACTTGAAAGTGAGAATCTCAAGACAGCAAACAAATAGCAGCAAACAAAAAACCCAGATTCCTGGGTTCTATAGACTGGAAGGGGCTATTGAAGTATTGTTTTCACTCAAATGTTTCCTTCTGGGTAGGATGAAGAAGAGTCACTGAATGAAGTGGGCTATGATGACATTGGTGGCTGCCGGAAGCAGCTGGCTCAAATCAAAGAGATGGTGGAACTTCCCCTCCGACACCCTGCACTCTTTAAGGCCATAGGGGTGAAGGTAAGTCCCCATGTGCACCATGTGGGTGAGTGGGCTGGCCCTTGTGGATGACTTTTGATGTTAGAGGTTTATGAGGTATGGGAGGGGAAGAAGTAATTTGGGTGTTGCTGGTTTTGTTTTTTTTGGCTTTGTGTTGTGATTGTTTTGTTGGGGTTTTTTTTTTTTTTTTTGGAGGGGGTTTGTTTTGTTTAATGCTAGTGTTAGGAAAGTATTTCCTTACATGTTTTGGACACATTAAAGTACTGGCAACTTGCAAAGCAGAGGGATACTTTGAATCAGTGCTGTCAGTTATTGACAAGGTTTTTGTTTGTGTGTCATGCAAAGTAATAAAGGCATTGATTAGCAATGATGGGATGACAGCTGTTGCATGAGTTTGCATCACAGTTTTGGATTGGCTTTATCAAATGCTTAGTATTTCACTGTGAAGGTACTTAGACATTCAGATACTAGCTCTTCACCTAAGTTCTTTGCCTTTGTCCTCAGCCTCCACGTGGGATCCTGCTGTATGGTCCTCCTGGCACTGGTAAAACACTGATTGCCCGAGCAGTGGCCAATGAAACAGGGGCTTTCTTTTTCCTGATCAATGGTAAGTTTTGTGGCTGCTTTGGCCCCAGGTCTGCTGTGTGCTCATTCATCCATCTCATAATGAACGGTATTAATAGGGATTGAAGAGCCACATGTTTTCCCTGATATCCTTCCTTACCTCTTTGAAGTGTGCTCTGGGGATATTTGGAGGCCATTTGCGTGGAAGTATCTGTAGTGGCGCTTCCCTTAAGCTCGACTTGTTTTGTAGCAGGCTGGTTGGAAAGACACCTTTGTGATGCAGGGACTTGGAGTTTGTCTGGTTGAGTGTTCATTTATGATGGTGAAGGCAGAGCTGGGAGTGATTGTTTTGTATGGGTGCAGGACACTAGTTTCTGTTGCTGTCAGCATGTTGTATTCAGAAAAGGAGTAGTGCTGGTTTTCTGATTTCAGTCACTTAAACCCATGAAGGTCAAAGCAAAGGAGTGCATGGCACAGCACAGCAGTGAGCAGTGGTAGGAAAGTGACTTGTTTTAAATCTCAAGATGTGCTTGAGAACCTGAATGTGCACAAGTCCATGGGACCTGATGAAATCTGTCCGTGGGTCCTGAAGGAGCTGGCAAATGAAGTTGCTAAGCCACTGGTCATCATGTTTGTAAAATCATGGCAGTCAGGTGAAGTTCCCGACGACTGGGAAAAGGGAAATATAACCCCCATTTTCAAGAAGGGGAAAAGGTATGACCAGGGAATTACAGACCAGCCAGTCTCACCTCTGTGCCTGGCAAAATCTTGGAGCAGATTCTTCTGGTAGGCATGCTAAGGCACGTGAAAAGCAACAAGGTGCTTGGTGACAGCCAGCATGGCTTCACTAAGGAGAAATCCTTCCTGACCAATTTGGTGGCCTTCTGTGGTGGGGCTACGGAACTGATGGACAGGGGTAGAGCAGTTGACGTAGATACCTGGACTTGTGCAAAACATTCAACGCTGTAGCACATGACATCCTTCTCTCTAAACTGGAGAGATATCAATTTGGTAGATGGAACACTTGGTGGATAAAGAACTGCCTTGGATGGCCACAGGCAAAGAGTTGTGGTCAATGGCACAATGTCCACCTGGAGACGAGGAGTGAGTGGTGTCCCTCAGGGATTGGTGTTGGGACCGGTCTTGTTCAACATCTTTGCTGGTGACATGAACAGTGGGATTGAGTGCACCCTCAGCAAGTTTGCCGATGACACCAAGCTGTGTGGTTCAGTTGATACGCTGGAGGGAAGGAATGCCATCCAGAGGGACATTGATATGCTTGTGAGGTGGGTTGATGCCAGCCTTATGAAGTTTAACCATGACAAGTGGAAGGTCCTACACCTGGGTCAGGGTAATCCCAGGCACAGTTACAGGTTGGGCAGAGAAGAGATTCAGAGCAGTCCTGCGGAGAAGGACTTGGAGGTGTTGCTTGATGAAAAAATGAACACGAGCCAGCAGTGTGCGCTTGCAGCCCAGAAAGCCAACTGTATCCTGGGCTGCATCAAAAGGAGTGTGACCAGCAGGTCGAAGGAGGTGACCCTGCCCCTCTACTCTGCTCTTGTGAGACCTCACTTAGAGTACTGTGTGTAGTTCTGGTGTCTTCAACATAAAAAGGACATGGAGCTGTTGGAATAAGTCCTGAGAAGGGCCACAAGGATGATCAGGGGACTAGAGCACCTTCTGTATGATGATAGGCTGAGAAAGTTGGGGTTGTTCAGCCTGGAGAAGAGAAGGCTGTGTGGAGACCTCATAGCAGACTTCCAGTATTTGAATGGGGGCTGTAGGGATGCTTGGGAGGGACTCTTCATTATTCTGTAGTGATTGGACAAGGTTAAAACTTCAACAGGGGAAGTTTAGATTGGATATAAGGAAGAAATTATTTCCTGTTAGGGTGGTGAGGCACTGGAATAGGTTACCCAGGGAGGTTGTGAATGCTCCTTCCCTGGTGGTGTTCAAGGCCAGGTTGGACAGAGACTTGGGTCACATGTTTTAGTGTGAGGTGTCACTGGCCATGGCAGGGGGGTTGGAACTTGATGATCTTAAGGTCCTTTCCAACTCTGACTATTCTATGATTCTGTGTCAGATGTAAGTGGACTGTTTCTAACCATATGTTCCTCTTGTCATATACTTTCCAAGTGTGCAGAAGGTGTCACTGCATGTGAGTGAGCCGGACAGTACTTTAGAGATTTGTTCTTCTATTATGTAATAAACATAATGTTGTCAGAATTAATGATGTGTTCTCTGTCTGCTGGTCCAAAGCCTAGAGCTGCAGGCAGTGTTGTAGATTGAGCTGGTATGAATTGCCATGTTACTTGTAATGAAACACTCTTAGTACCTGCCTGTACAGTGGCTCTGCAGCTGTTGCCCTTTAGTCAGCTAGTGGTTTTGCTCTCGTGAGGCTCAAGTTTCTTTTTCTTGGATCTCTTAGAAGCATGCTGTTCTCTTCATTTGCTTTGGCTTGAAATATAGATACTCCCATGTGAACATTTTACTAAAAAAAATTCAGCTGCATGCCTTGGGGCTAGCTGCCTCTCTTCTGGGTGCCACAGTGCTGTTATTCTCTTTCAGGTCCTGAGATCATGAGCAAGCTGGCTGGTGAGTCTGAGAGCAACCTGAGGAAAGCCTTTGAAGAAGCAGAGAAGAATGCTCCTGCCATCATCTTCATAGATGAACTGGATGCCATTGCTCCTAAGAGAGAGAAGGTAAAGAAAGCCTGTAGAAAGCAAAGGAGTACATCTTTTTTGGTAGTGGCTGATGTGAATCTGCATTTGGCTACAGCGTAGAGTAGTATTTAACTTAATGCTTGAGTTCACCCGAGTGTCAGATGTTGGGTATTGGAAGAATCTGATCTATTTCATGTCTGTTGTATTTGTCTGCTCTGGTGCAATACTAGCTCCTGTGCTGTGTTTTAGAGCTTTTGGTCTAATAATTACTTTCTCTTTCCATAGACACATGGAGAGGTGGAACGTCGCATAGTGTCTCAGCTGTTGACTCTTATGGATGGACTGAAACAGAGAGCACATGTGATTGTCATGGCAGCTACCAACAGGCCAAACAGCATTGACCCAGCACTCAGGCGATTCGGTAACCACAGTTGCTTTTTTGTTTGTTTGTTTTGGGGTTGTGGTTTTCTTTGGGGGGGGGTTTTGATTTTTTTGTTTGTTTGTTTGGGGATTGGGTGTTTTTTTCTGTATGTGTGTAATAGATATTTTGTTATGAGCTATGCTTCAGGGGCCTTGGAAAGTTTGAGCAGAAATTAATATTAAACATCATCTGTGTGTTACATTAAACTATTGAATTGTCTCCAGCTACTTGTTTGAAATTCATTTCTAGGCTTCCAGCCTTTGGTATAATTTTCTGTGCTTTATTAGGTTAGAACTTGTAGAAATAACAAAATACTTAGAGGACTACACACTTTTTCACTTCATCAATTAAGTGAGGCTATTTCACGACTAAACACTTAAGGGGTTGTTCATGTCTCAGGTTGCAGAAGGCTCTGAATTGTCCAATTCCTCTTTTGATTGATGAGAAGTTTTGTAGTTTCTGAGATTCAGGTTTTTGAAACTTTGCAGTGTGAATGTTCAATTGGTAAAGTCAAGATTGAGGGGGAAAAATGGCCTCTTAAATGTGTAGTGAGGTGTTTGAATGCACAGCTATGGCTAGAGGAAATTGATAGGTGTACATACTTTAGTTAATATTGCAGTAATATATAGGTTTCCTGCCTCCCCAGATATTGGGGCAATTCATATTTTTCACCACTTGGGTACTGCTATGAAAGTTCTGAAAAATTAAGTCTTGGTATTTGTGTGTCTCTCTTCTGTGTCGAGGACACAAAGGTAGAAATAAACAAAAATGTCTCGTGGTATGTTGGTTAGGGGAAGCATATTTTCTATAAATGAGTCTCATGGGAGGGGAAGCAAAACAGAAATCGTCTGTGTTTCTATAATCTTGAACTCTGGTTAATATAGTAGTCTTACTTTCCCTAAATGGTTAAAGCCTTTCCTCCTTCCCTAATCTGACTTGCTGTGCTGATAAATGCTGCAGAGAAACTCAAAACTCTGGCATTTTTTGAAATATGTATTTGTGGCTCATCATCATGTTCCTCTGTCAGAGGAAGGCAGCAGCTGCAGCACCTTTAGTTCACAGAATCAGCAGCTCAACATATGTTTTGTATTCCCCAGGTCGTTTTGATAGAGAGGTAGATATCGGTATCCCAGATGCCACTGGGCGCCTGGAGATCCTGCAGATCCACACAAAAAATATGAAACTGGCTGATGATGTGGATCTGGAACAGGTGAGTAGCATGCTCTTAGGAAAGCTTGTCTCTGCTCATTTAGGACAACATGAAACTGGGCAAGTGTATGATCTCTGGGCTTCCTTCTAACTAGTTTACCAGTGACCAAAAATCCTCACTTGCCTAGTGAAGAATGGCATGACCAAGTGAAATGTGTATCAGTCCAGTTTGGAAGTGCCTATCCTCCTGGATTTGTTTGCTGTGTCATTTTCTTTAAAAATAAAGCAAGCCTCAAACAGTGCTTCACAGAGCTGGGTGAACATTATAGTGATACTGGATGGTTACTGTAATCTCTGTCCTGAATGAAGAACTGAAGTCCTTAGGGTTATCTTTCTGCACACCATCTGAATTCCAGTTGCAGCTTGGATCTAAATAGTAGGTGGAACAGCAGTGTCTTTGCCTGTTAAATATGTGATGGCACTTGTCTTGAATTTGCAGCAGAGCACTGATGCTCCTGTCCTCCAGTGTTTTGTTGCACCTTTGGGTGAGTGACCAAACCATTGACCTTGCAGAGTGCTTTCTTGTATCCCTGTGAGTCATAGTGCTTCTCTTTCAGGTGGCGAATGAGACTCATGGCCATGTTGGTGCTGACTTGGCTGCTCTTTGCTCAGAAGCTGCTCTTCAGGCTATCAGAAAGAAAATGGATCTCATAGACCTAGAAGATGAAACTATTGATGCTGAAGTGATGAACTCGCTGGCTGTGACCATGGATGACTTCAGGGTAATGCAGGAGTGCCCCTTTCTTTTGGGTGCAGTGTCTAATTGTTTATCTGAAGTGTGTGAACATAACGTGGTATAATTTATATAATGCTATTTCCTCTAATGATAGTGGGCTCTGAGCCAGAGCAACCCTTCTGCTCTTCGGGAGACTGTGGTGGAGGTGCCACAAGTTACCTGGGAAGATATTGGTGGTCTAGAAGATGTAAAGAGAGAACTCCAGGAACTTGTACAGGTAGGGGTTTCCAACAGATTTTTTTCCTAGTCAGATTGAAAAATAATTATTATAATAAAATTCAGAACCTCTTGACATTCCTGTTTGGGCTGTGAACAGGGTAAATGCAGAGTTCTTATGGTGTTTTCTTGTAATGAACTGAAAATACCATGCTCTTCCATCTTAGTGAACTTAAGCAGAGGAAGGTGCTGGGAAGCAGCATTGGGCTTTCCTTAGCTGAGTCTACAGTGACATCTTGGGTGGGTGTTTTGCTACATGCAGAAATGGCAGGAGCTTCTCTTAAGTGGAGACCAGCAGTGGGACCACTGCTGAGAATCTTGTTACATGATGACTTTATATGCCAGAAAGTGGATGAAAATTCTCATACCAAGAGCCCCTGAAGTGCTTTCCAATCAGTGTTCGCATAGGGACAGGTGAGAAGTAATTTTGAAGTCTTCTATGGAAGGAGAGACTAGAACAAAGTCATGAATGGTCTGTAGAAACTTCTAGTGCCTGCCAGTGTTGGGTGGTTTGGGTTTGATATGTCCCTGCTTTCAATTGGCACTGTATAAACAGCCTGTCTGTGAATAAAAGAATCTACTTTTCAGTGTTAATTTTCCTGGTGTTAAAATCATTGTATATCTCTGACTTTATTTCAGAGAATAAATGCTCACATCAGACATCTTGCCTGTCTCTGGAGGGCAGAGCAAATAGGTTACATAATGAGCTGTTACCTTTTGTTTCTGCAGGGCAGAGTGAAGCTGGGGTTAAGTGTGCTGGAAAACTACCTGAACTGGTACTTAGTGCATAGGTGGAAGTAGACTGTTTAAGGCAGCTTTACAATTTAGCTGTGGTGCTTTTCAAACCAGTGTCCATTTAAAATTTCCAGTGGCACTGAGCAGGCAGAATCTTGTGCTTAACCTACCAGAAATATCACAGTGTTTCTGATAGGAGCAGAAACAAAACTGATCTAGTAAAACATGTCCCTGCCCATGGCAGGGAAAAGGTTGAACTAGATGATCTTTGGAGGTCTCTTCCAACCCAACCCATTCTGTGATTCTAAGGCATAGACCTGTTCTGGCTCACTGAGAGGTTTTTGTTTGGTTTGTTCCTCTTCAGTATCCTGTGGAGCACCCAGACAAGTTCCTCAAATTTGGCATGACCCCGTCAAAAGGGGTTCTGTTCTATGGGCCACCTGGCTGTGGTAAGACGCTGCTAGCCAAAGCCATTGCTAATGAATGCCAGGCAAACTTCATTTCCATCAAGGGGCCAGAATTGCTCACCATGTGGTTTGGTGAGTCTGAAGCTAATGTGCGTGAGATCTTTGACAAGGTAAGTGTATCTTCTACTCCTTGTACTACATTTGTGCTGAGATACTCCCAAAGCATTGTCTCTGCTGCACCTGTTTTACTGGCCTAGTTTTTTGTGTATTTTGTGTTTTCCCCTCTTGCACCAAGAGCAGAGGCTGCTTTCCTGATGTTAGGGAATTAATTCTCTTTGGCAACATAACTATTTAAATAGTTTCCTCCTGCTGTAATTTGTATCTGTTGTTACAGGATGATAAATGTCCTAATATCTTAGCAGTGAGGCTAGCATTAGGATGGCATAGATATTCTCCACATCCCTGAAAACTTACTTTGGCACCTCATTAACCATCACCTACATACTTTCAAAACATACTATGGGTTCTTATTTTTCTGTAGATGGACTTACATGATCACTGTAGGTCCGTTTCAACTGAAATATTCTATTCTTGTCTTGAAATAAATATATAGCTTGGAAAGGAGCTCACTCCTACTGCCCAGTTACCCCATAGATAGTGTGACCTCCTGTCCCAGAAGGTACCTGCATGGATTATATTGAAAATCCTTACTCCTGTGGTCAGGGAAGGTGCTGAAAGCAAAATTGGAAGGGGAGTGAGAGAGAAAAACTTAAATTGAGAGGGAAGCTCAGAGGCCATCTGGTCAAGCTATTTATCCAGAGCAGGAAGACAACCTGGAAACTGGGGCCTCATCTTCTGAACATGTGCTAAGGCTGGAGAATCCCTGATCTCTTTAGGCCTTGTGCTAGTATTTGAGCTCTTTCTAAAGATTTTTTCCTTATTTCTAACTGAAATTTTCTTTGCAGTCATTTGTGCCTGTGCTCTTTCATCTTTTTACTGTGCATCTTGAAGAAGGATCTGGCTCCCTTTTTCCTATATCTATCCATTAGATAGCTGAAGACGATGATTGGATTTCCCCCTTCCATTTCATATATCTCACCTACTGATACTTGAGTGCCTAAATAACCAGTTGACATCCCCAGGTCTTGCAAGGAGAGTTCTGGTCCAGGCAGATTAGCTCCAGCTTTCCTTCTAGGCATTGGAGTTACCACCCTTCTGCTTGTTTTATAATGCTTCTAACTTTGGAGAAATTCATCTTGTTCAGGAGAGTTTAATTGAGGGTTTGTGTGGCAGAAGACTGTTTTGGAGCAGTTCCTTCAAGCTCTTCTTGAAGCAGCAATGCTCTGATACTCCCCTGAGCTGCTTTAATGGTAGGGCAGGCTTGGTGTGACATCGGCATACTCTTTGCTGGGAGGTATTAACATGGAGTAATAGTTTCCGGTTGCTTTTTGCAGGCCCGCCAGGCAGCCCCTTGTGTGCTCTTCTTTGATGAGCTAGACTCCATCGCAAAGGCTCGAGGTGGGAATATTGGCGATGGTGGTGGTGCTGCAGACCGCGTCATCAACCAGATCCTGACAGAGATGGATGGCATGTCCACCAAGAAAAACGTCTTCATCATTGGTGCCACCAACAGGCCAGACATCATTGACCCAGCCATCTTGCGCCCTGGCCGCCTGGATCAGCTCATCTACATCCCCTTGCCTGATGAAAAGTCCCGGGTGGCTATTCTTAAAGCCAACCTGAGGAAATCACCAGTTGCCAAGGTAGGACCTGCACCCTGACCATGTCTGGCTTGGGTTTGCTGTGTGCTGCATGTGCTCTTCACAAGCTGGAGATAGAGTAGAGGGCTGGTGACTGCTCCATGCAGTACAGAACTGGGAAGCTTTCAGTCCCTGAAGGATGGAAATTAAGAGTTAGGGAGAGGCTTGAGCTCTGAGACTAGGTATTAGGTGTGTAAGCATAGCAGGTCTTTATCATATAGTAGAGTTCTGCCCATGATGTGGAAACAGGAAAGCCTGTTATGGCAAGATGGAAGAGATTCTTGTACTCTGAAAGAAAAGTAAATGTAAAAAAATGGGTAGGAAATGGAAATTGAAGAGGAACCATTGGTGTTAATTGTTGCTGAACTCTGTCATAGGCAAGAGCTGCTTCCCTTGCCTGGGGAGCAGGCAATAATGCAACTGATGGTTAATCAGGAAAAGCAGTCGAGAGCTCAAGCTTTTTTATGTTAAGCTTATCTTTTTAGGTGCTGTTGGGAAGGAAAGCTTCAAAGGTCACAGTACTACTCCCTTGATTGAGGGGAAGGAGAAGGAGGTTGGTTATCTTGGTCTGCCTGTGGCCCATCTCCATTTCCAGTCTGACCGTTTCATTTGACTCCTAATGCTGAGACCTGAACGAATCCTATCCTAAATCCACACATCAACCTGCCTCTTCTTGAGTGTGAACAGTGCAGAAGCCTTCTCCCCCTCTACTCTGCTCTTGTGAGACCCCCCTCTGCAGTCCTGTGTCCAGCTCTGAGGCAACAATACAAGAGGGACATGAAGCTGTTGGAGCGAGTCCAGTGGAGGGCATGGAGATGCTTTGAAGGCTGGAGCACCTCTCCTCAGAAAGGCTGAGAGGGCTGGGCTTGTTCAGCCTGGAAAAAAGAAGGCTCTGGGGAGACTATTGCAGCCTTACAGTACTTAAAGGGGACCTACAGGAAAGATGGGGAGGGACTCTTTCTTAGGGTGTGTAGTGATAGGATGAGGAGTAATAGTTTTAAAGTGAAAGAGGGTAGATTATATTAGATATTGGGAAGAAATGCTTTACTACAAGGGTGGTGAGGCACTGGCCAGAGAAGCTGTGGCTGCCCCATCCCTGGCAGTGTTCAAGGCCAATTTGGATGGAGCTTGGAGCAACCTGGTCTAGTGGAAGGTGTCCCTGTCCATGGCAGGGGGTAGGAACTGGATCATCTTTAAGGTCCCTTCCAACCCAAACCATCCTGTGATTTACAGCTGCTTCGCAGGGTCTTGCTGGGTGTGTGGGGAGTGTGGCCTGCCTTTTGATGTGTTTGTTTTTTTTTTCCCCAAAAGCAAGAGCCTTTTATCAGCTTATCTTTTCCAAATTGGCCAAAGTTAAGGCAGCATGTTGGTACCCTGGGATTTAAAGACACCCCCCCCCATCGTTGCATGAGGGTGTAAGGTGTAAAGGACAGGCATCTCTTTGGTTTGGGATATTTTTTTGTTTTGTTGAGTGTGTGTGTTTTGTTGAGTTTTGTGTGTGTGTTGTTTGCATTTTGTTGTTGTTTGTTTGGGTTGGGGTTTATTTTTTGTTTTGTTTTTTGTTTGTTTTGGGTGGGGTTTTTTTATGTGTCTGCTTGCATTTTGGTGGGTTTTCTGGGTTTTGGTTGGTTGGTTTTGACTGTTTGTGTATGGTTTTGGGTTTGTTTTTTCTTGTTTGTTTGTTTGGGGGTTTTGGGGGTTTGTTGTTGTTTTGTTTTTGTTTTTGTTTTTTTTTTTTATTAGGATGTTGACCTGGATTTCTTAGCTAAGATGACCAATGGCTTTTCGGGGGCTGACCTGACAGAAATTTGCCAGCGTGCCTGCAAACTGGCCATCCGTGAGTCCATTGAGAGTGAGATCAGACGAGAACGAGAGAGGCAGACCAACCCTTCTGCCATGGTGAGTGGGGCACTCTGAGCTTTCCATGAGACAATGCAGCTCACCTCTGCTCATGTATGAGACGGGATATGTTTCTGTCCATAATCCTCAGATAGGGATGAGTGGACTCTCAGCATAGAGCATGGAGCTGGAGCATTTTGTTCTCATCTTGTAGGCGCTTGAGGCCCTCCTGGGGTGCCTCATTGTCAGCATTGCTCAGAAGGCCCCTGCTGCAGCTGTGACTCAGTCTGCCACAGTGTCCCCTACTTTGGTGGGTGTTGGAGCATCCTGGCCTAGAGGGAGAATGTGAGAGCTGTTGGGCTGCAGAATTTGGGAACACAGCTCACCTGGGCCCTCTGTCCCACTGCAGGAAGTGGAGGAGGATGACCCAGTTCCTGAGATCCGCCGGGATCACTTTGAGGAGGCCATGCGCTTTGCTCGACGCTCTGTCAGTGACAATGACATCAGGAAATACGAGATGTTTGCACAGACTCTACAGCAGAGCCGTGGCTTTGGCAGCTTCAGGTAACCATAGGGGGAGGGCAGTATAGCTCAGTCAGCCCCAGAACAGAGTACTGAGACAGCTTTCTGCTGGATTCTGGTTAACAAATTCCCTCTTCCACTGCTTTTTCCCATTCTCCCCAGCATGTACAGCAGCTAGCTGAGCATGTAGCAGGTGTAGGCTGTGCTGCAGGTTGGTTGTAACTGCTCTTAGTGCTCCTGAAGCCTGTCAACCCTTTCTTCCTTTAACATGATTGACATCCAGCAGCTGTTTAAGCCTTTTGTGTGACCTGCCATAAGGCCTCATCCCATTTCTCCTGCCTGTCCTACTTGGCACCTGGGTGTTGGTGTGGAGGGGAGGTCATTGTGCTGAACTTTTTGAGGAGGCTTTTGAACAGCTTCTCTTCTCCCCTTCTGCACCACTGCATACAGGTTCCCATCAGGTAACCAGAGCAGTGCTGGTCCAAGCCAAGGCACAGGAGGCAACAGCGGGGGCAACGTGTACAGTGAAGACAATGATGATGATCTCTACGGTTAAATTGCTGTCTGTCCTCTGTGGACCAAACCCTACATCAGGCCACATTGTACAGGAAAAAGAAATCCAATGTTCAGTGAACTCTTAGCATCTTCATTCCTCAGTTAGAATGGTGTAAGCTGCATGTCACACTTTGTACGGGGATGTTTTCTGCAAACACAAATCCAGACCAGTGTTCAGTTGGGAGGCAGGCAGTGCATTAACAAGGAGGGGAACCAACTTAAATTCTCAGAAATTTCCATTTCAGTTTATGTGGCAGAATCAGCAGTTTTAACAAAGAGTATAATGCTAGCCTGTGTAAAAAAATAACACAAACAAAAAAAAAAAAACCACAACACAAAACCTGCAAAAATAATAAAAAATCCCATGAAACTCCGAGCAGGCCCTTGCAATTCCTTTGTGGGGTACTGGTGCAGTGTAGTTTCTGCTGCCTGTTAACCCTGTGTCTCACATGCTATCTGAGCACTCCTCAGTCTGGTAGACCCCATCTATGTGTGTTTCCCTGGTGCGTTTGAGGTTGCTCTTCATTCTTATGCCTCTTAGCCCATTAACAGAAGAAATTGTTTTGGCCCTAATTGACAAGAAGCACTAAGTAAGAGAGGTAGTAGATATCTCTTACTTCTCTGATGCTGGCCCTGAGCTGTCAGGTCTGCTGGTTTGGCTCCTCTGTAGCAAAGAACTTGTCCAGCACTCCCTGTTTCATCTGCTCTGCCTGAAGGCAGGCACAAGGGGGACTCTTAGGCTGTCTCTGGAGTTTGTGATCAGGGAAGAGGGTAGCTTCTGATGCTGCAGCAGCACTGCTTATCAGGCTCTGTGGAGAGATTTCTTCCTTCCTCTGCACTGTTTCATGTATGCCTTTGGGTTTCTGCTGCCAGCTTGACCCTTGTGCCTCATACTCAGTAGTTGGGTTCCAATTGTGGTTCTTATCCTTTTCTACTTAGAGGTTGCTGCCTTGCTCCTTGGTTTATTTTCTCTTCTCTGAACTTAAAAATGGGTTACTGCTGTACTTCAGTGTTTTGTATGAGAGATGGCCTGGGTCTGGTCCTGTCACACACACAGGAGCAGTTGTGGCAGGCTGGCTATGGAGAGCCTGTTTGAGGCAATGACCATCGGATGCACAAAATGGCCATGTGCTATTAGCTTTTTTTTTTTCTTTTTTTCTTCTTCATGTTTTGGGAGGGGGAGGAGCAGGGTAGCAGTAACTGAGGGCTTCTGCAAAGAGGCTTAAATGTAGATCGTGTGGCAGAAGGGTGTCTTAGGCCTTCGGGCTGAGCCACACTGAGGCAGGAATTGCGCAGGGCCTGGGCAGTAGGAGTTTCAGCCCTAAAACCTGGCAGATCTTGGAAGGCTTTGTCAACTTGGATAGATTTAAGGGGAGACAGGTGAGGTGAGTCTCATCTCAAAATGGCAGGAGGATAGGACTGTCCATGAAAGGGGGGCTTGTGCGTAGCAATGGTGAGAAAAATGCTGCAATGTGGTTAGGAGGACATGTGAGCACTTGGGGAGGATGAGTAGCCCCTACTCAGGTGCTCTGTCTTTAGAGTTGTCTGCCTGCCAGCACTGTTCTTGCCCTGTCCTTATGCCATCTCTGTTCTGCAGATAAAATGCTGGCTATTGTTTCCTCCTGCAGCAGTAGGGTTGAGGATACCTTGTCCCTCTCACAGGCAGACTCCTGGGGGCCAAGACAGGCAAGCAGGAAGGCTGGCACTTCCTCTGCCCCACACCAGCCCTTTTGGAGGATAACTGGCACCTGGAAAGCTTTACTTCATGGCTGCTTCCCTGCCTGCACTTCTCCCTGCTGCTCTCTCTCCAAGCAGGGCGGATGCAGATGCTGGCTTTGCTTTTGTTGTGTCCTACCTGTTTATCAGTGCAATCTCAAGAGAGAGGTAGTTCCAGCCAGGGTGGGAACCAGGAAGCAGCCACCTAGGATGGTTCTGCACCAATGCCAGGAGCTCTCCAATACTCTCCAGGTGTGCTGGCTTCAGCTCTGATAGTGGGTGGATTTCTTCCCTGCCAGTTTTGGGGTATGTCACTCCACAAGCCCCCAGCTCCTCCCCCCTGCTGTCTCTGTGTGCTGTGGAGGCTGGAGCAAGCAGGGCATGGGATGGAAGGGGGCAGCCCAAACCTTTTCCTACCACCTCCTAATTTCAAATGCTAATTAAATCCATCAAGAGGACTGGAAACCTTCATCTTTTCTCCTGCCACCTTTGGGACATGGCTCTGGATAGTGACAGCACCCATGGGAGTACTGAGCGCGTCTGTCCTGTGCTGGAGCTGTGTAAACTTGCTAGGAGGAGTGAGGGTGTCCCCCAAATCACCGTCTGCAGCAGCTAGGGAGGTTGGCTAGGCCCAACCCTATGAACCTTTACCATTAGCAGCCCCAGAAAAACAGGCATCACCAGGGACTAGGTTTGGCCCCAGCCTGTACTCTTTTCCAGGGACTACCCCTGCAGCAGAACCCCTCTGGTAGTTACATGGGCAAGAGCCTTCCTGTGCCACCCTCCTCCCCTACCCACCACCTTGCTGGAGAGGTTGGGCAGCCCCAGAGGTGCTGGCAGATGGAAGGTACTGTCAGCTGGGGCAGCACCTTTCATCACTTGTGCTTGGCATCTCCTTGTGGCCCCAGAGCTTACAGCCAGGCCACACAGAGGACCACGTGCAGCCCAGAAATGTTGTGTGCAAGATCCCTGGCCAAGCTGCTGGTGTTAGAGGCTGGTTCTTGACCCAAGAGATTGGAGTCCTGCAGCACCCCAAAACTCTGATGGGCTCAGCATGGTTCCTGGCCTAGTCTAGGTCATCTTATGGGCCATCTCCATGAGCATTCCTGTCCCATGAGCATCCCCTTCCCATGTCATTGTCCCAAGGGCATTCCTCCACTACAGGTATCACTTCCCCTATGGACATGCCCTCCCAAGTGCCATCCCCTGCCCCATGGCTGTTCCTGCTTCAAGAGCATCATCTTCCCATGGCCGTCTCCTGCCCTATGGGCAACCCGGGCAGCGCTGCCAGCCCCCACGACTGGGGGAATTTGGGCTAGCTCTGCCTCTCCCCTGTGTCCCATCTGCCCATCCCATTAGCTATTCCCAGCCCTGTCAGCTGTGTGGGATTCAGGGTCAAGTTGTTACAGGGTGCTTTCATTGCCCCTTCTTAGGCAGGAGCTTGGGGCCATGAGCCTTGTAGGGTGATCCTCTGTCAGTGAGGATCCCCCCTTCACTGTCTCATCCCTGGCTATACCACCCCACCACTCACAAATACTCCTCGTCTAGCCCCCACTCCTGTTCCTGGTGTCAGCCACATCCTGGAACTCCACAGGTACTAGCAGAGGGATCCAGTGGCATACCCTCACCAGTCAAACTAGGCAAGAAATTAAGCAGTGCCTGACAGGTCTCCTCACCCCTTTCCACAGGGGCTGTGTATGATACAACATACAGCTGTACACCTAGCCGCAATGGGTGCCCTATACTTGACCCCCACTCCCCAAAGACCACCCTGTTTCATGGAATCATAGAATAGTCAGGCTTGGAAAGGACCTTAAGATCATCTAGGTCTAACCTGGCTTTGAACACTGCCAGGGATGGAGCATTCACAACCTCCCTGGGCAACCCATTCCAGTGCCTCACCACCCTAACAGGAAAGAGTTTCCTCCTTATATACAATCATAGAATAGTTAAGGTTGGAAAGGACCTTAAGATCATCTACTTCCAACACCTGCTGCCATGGGCAGGGACATATCGCACTAAACCATGTCACCCAAGGCTCTGTCCAGCCTGCTTGAACACTGCCAGGGATGGAGCATTCACATCTTCCCTGAGCAACCCATTCCAGTGCCTCACCACCCTCACAGTAAAGAGCTTCTTCCTTACATTCAATTTACACTTCCCCTGTTTAAGTTTTAACCCATTACTCCTTGTCCTGTCACTACAGTCCCTAATGAATAGTCCATCCCCAGCATCCCCATAGCCCCTCTTCAGATCCTGGATGGCTGCTAGGAGGCCTCCACGCAGCCTTCTCCAGGCTGAACAGCCCCAACTTTCTCAGACTGCCTTCATAAGGGAGGTGCTCCAGTGCCTTGATCATCCTTGTAGCCCTCCTCTGGACTTGTTCCAACAGTTCCATGCCTTCTTATGTTGAGGACACCAGAACTGAACACAATACACCAAGTGGGGTCTCACAATAGCAGAGTAGAGAGGCAGGATCACCTCCTTCAACCTGCTGGTCACACTCCTTTTGATGCAGCCCAGGGTACGGTTGGCTTTCTGGGCTGCAAGTGCGCACTGAAGCCAGTTTCTCATTGAACAACACCTCCAAGTCCTTCTCTGCAGGGCTGCTCTGAATCGCTTCTCTGCCCAACCTGTAGCTGTGCCTGAGATTGCCCTGACTCAGATGTAGGGCCTTGCACTTGGCATGGTTAAACTTCATGAGGCTGACATCAGCCCACCTCACAACTGTGTCAGGGTCGCTCTGAATGACATTCCTTCCCTCCAGTGTATCAACTGAACCACACAGCTTGGTGTCACCGGCAAACTTGCTGAGGGTGCACTCAGTCCCACTGTCCATGTCATTGACAAAGATGTTGAACAAGACCGGTCCCAACACCGATCCCTGAGGGACAGGACTTGTTACTGGTCTCCAGCTGGACATTGAGCCATTGACCACAAGTCTTTGCATGCGGTCATCCAGCCAGTTCTTTGCCCACCGCAGTGTCCACCTATCAAATTGATGTCTCTCCAATTTAGTGACAAGGATGTCGTGTGGGATAGTGTCGAACGCTTTGCACAAGTCCAGGTAGATGGTGTCAAATGCTCTACCCCTTTCCATCAGTTCCGTAGCCCTGTCATAGAAGGCCACCAAAGTGATAAGGCAGGATTTTCCCTGAATGAAGCCATGCTGGCTGTCACGAAGCACCTTGTGTTTTTTTCATGTGCATGCCTTCCAGGAGAATCTGCTCCAAGATTTTACCAGGCACAGAGGTGAGACTGGCTGGTCTGTAGTTCCCCGGGTCATCTATTTTCCCCTTCTTGAAAATGGGGGTTATATTTCCCTTTTTCCAGTCATTGGGAACTTCACCTGACTGCCATGATTTTTCAAATATGATGGCCAGCAGCTTAGCAACTTCATTTGCCAGCTCCTTCAGGACCTGTGGATAGATTTCATCAGGTCCCATGGATGTGTGCATGTTCAGGTTTTTAAGATGGTCTCAAACCAGATCCTCTCCTACAGCGGGCCCAAGGTCTTCATTCTCACAGTCCCTGCGTCTGCCTTCCAAGACCTGGGTTGTGCCGTCAGAGCCTTTGCCAGTGAAGACCTAGGCAAAGAAGTCTTTAAGAACCTCAGCCTTCTCCAAATCCTGTTTAGCTAGTTCTCCCGAGAGCTTCCAGAGGGGGCCTACATTGTCCCTAGTCGTCTTTTATTCACTAGATACTTAGAGAATCTCTTCCTGTTGTCCTT